>NW_009944494.1:0-19542 GCF_000696875.1 Nestor notabilis | reverse complement strand
CAGCAGGATAAGTAAGTCACAGAGGGAAGCCTCAGCCCCCAACCAGGGAATTGCCCTTCTTCTACAAGACAGTAGGAGACATTTCTTGTGGTTTTGTGTAGCTTTGAAAGAAAATACTTTAAACCTCCATGGAACCACTGTAAAAATTCAAGAAAAGCATTTTTTTGAACCTTGTTTCCTGTTTTCTAGGCTACACCTGATAGTTGTAGTTTTAAATCCCAAATAGAAAAGAATGTTAGAATTCTTAGATGTATGTGTATTTCTGTGTTTACACTTCAAAACAGAATTTAACTGACCATTTATGAAATGGTGCTTTTGAGAGTTACTCAGTTACTCTAGCATTGCTCCAAGTGCTGTCACAACAGCACCCTGGAGGATGGGACATTGAAATGGCTAGAACACAGTTGTTTAGAAATTATCCAAGTTATTGAACAGATTGACTTCAGGAGGTCATACGTGGTTTAGAAGAAGAGCAGCTCAGTTTTCTTGCTTGTTAGGCATCTGTTAGGAGTCTTATTCTGAATTGCGGTGGACTTGACTGGAGCAAAATCTTTATTACAGGTTTCAGTACTGATACTGGTGCTCTGCAGCACTTGTGAACTGCAACTCAGAATAAACCTGCAGTTTCTGACTGTGGCAAGACAAGTCATTGATCTTGTCTTCCATTGTTTTTTATAAGACTTTGTTATTTTCCAGTGGTCTCCAGAGTCACCACATACCCAGCAGTAGCTTGCAAGGCTTTCAGTGGTTTAACTGTGCTTGTAACTTCTTTATCTTAGCTATGACACCCTTCTTGTTGCTGACTCCCACCTAACCCTTTTCATTTTCTCTGGACTGAATTGAAACTACTGAATCTGTTTGATTTGTGTTGGAAAGGAAGGACATCTTGAGGCATACTGCAAATGTTCGTGTGTGCGGGGAAGTTTTTCCTTGTTGCATGTTTTCTTGGTTCTTATTTTTAAATGGTTTTGAAAATGAGAGGTGAAGGACTTTGAACGAAGGAACATTTGCAAATCACTTCTTATTCCAGTGGGCTATTAACATGTATATTTATATTTTTATTATTAATATTTTAGATGTTTCTTCTACATTTAACAGGCATCAATGTTCAGAATTTTTTTCCTTCTTGGTATCTTCAACAAGCACTATGTTATGGAGGTTAAATTATGGATTCATCTTTTCCTTTTACTTTGTTGCCTTTCCTTTTGTAAGAAAGTGCTGGGAAAATAAGAAATGGCTCAGCTGGTGTTGCTCATCTTGGGGTCTGCCAGTGCAACTTACTGCTGAGAGTGCTATTTTAACATTGTTATTCCACCCCTCCCATGTTATCATGGGTTTAAGGTATACCCTGAGCAATGCTGCATATTGTTTGTGGATTTGCATTGCTTTTCTGAATTGGCCATGCTGCTGTTTGTTCTTCTCATATGGAGGTGTTACTTTGCTGATACCTATATTCTTTCTCCTCATAATTCCACCACTGTTGATTGTAGGTCTGATGAAAGTGATTCCTCTCTGTCGGAGGTACACAGGTACTCTCTCTTTCTCCTTTCTGCTTTCTTGGCATCTCTCATTGAAGTTATTCCAGTTCTTAGAAAATTTCATTTTGCTGCATGATTTTTCCTGGTCCTTGTGCATTGTATCTCATTTTGCTTTTGCCAGAAGTTTAAGAATTTGACATTTTGGTCAAGCATGTCTTCCCCTCTCTGTCTTTTAAGGTGTTTATTATCACTGTGAGCATGTCAGATTTTTTTCTTTTTAAATGAAGTATGGTGTAAACCTTTCCTTTGACATACTCTTTCTTTGTTTTCTTTAAATAAAAGGAGCAGATATTTTCTTAGGTTTCATATGCTTCCCTTTCTTTTTGTTGTTCATTTCTGTGCTTTAGTCACTCAAAATTAAATCCCAGTGTAAATAAAAATGAGTAGGTTTCTCATTATGTCTTTCTGACAGAATGCACAGTGGCTTAAGAGAAGTATCTCTACTCATGTTCCTAAACTGTGACTTAGGATTTTGGTACTTGGTGAAAAATCAATACATCAAGAGAAGGACTGTGAAAGGGCTAATAGTAATGTGATGGTGGCTTTTTCTGGTCATTGTAGCAGTGATAGCATTTTTTTCTCTGTAGATTGTAGAGCACTGCACATAGGTAGATAAAAAGCTCTGGAACATGTGTTTTACATGGCTTGTCAAGGGAATGAGTGGGTGAGGACAGCAGTAGGAATAACTCACTTGTAGAGGCAGCATGGTCCACTGGGGAGTATTACAGAGAAATAAAACATACTAGTTTTGTGTGATGTTAGAAAACAAAGTATAGAGACCTAAATTAAATTGTTCCTGTATTCTTGAAAACATAAAAAGGTGCAGATCGAAAGGTGAATACCTTCCCAAAATGAGGAAGTTAATGTCAAACAATTTAAGGCAGTGTTAATATTAGCAAAAGCTATAAAAGAATTGCAGAGGAGTAATGAATTATATAAATGAAGATGTCCTGAGCAGTAAAAATGCATAAAATAATAATTTCTAAGATTGTACTAGCTAATTGTCACAGTTAGTACCATGAAGGGCATTCTCCTTCCTGTAGCAAGCTTCTGGGCAATATTATGGATGTTTTACATTTTCCTAAATCATCTGACACTAATTTTTTTGTGACATAGGGGTATGGCTTAGATCATTTTCTTCATAGTTGTGTGTGTAATCCCCAGAAGAGCATGAAAGTGAGTCTTAACTGCAGGCTGGTCAGGTTAGAGCATTGTGTTGCATGTTTTGGGCATTACCTTGAGGCTTTTCTACACTTCACAGAAATTAATGGGCTCCGTGTGCATACAGTTGTATGCATGAGATTTTAGAATGTTAATAATTCCTGTTTGGTGATGAACTGTGATTAATTTTTTCAGGCTGAGTTAGTCTTTTGTCATCACCACAGAACTAGCTGCAAATCCCCAGGATGATTCCTCTGGGGTATCTGTACTCCATCCATACTATTTGAGTACAAGTGTGGAGTTGTGTATGGGGTACAGTAGGAACCTTCCTCAGGCATACAGATCAGCAGCAGTTCTCCAAGCTGGCTCGCAGAAGGCGGTTGACGTGATGTGACTGCTGAGTTTGGAATTAGCAGCGTACCTCATATTTGCTTCATTTTTCAATGTGCTATTTAGACTAAGATGTCTTTATGCAATCTGCAGTCTTAAGGCTGGTCCTAGGCATCCAGGAGCTTTAAGCATCCTGGATTTTTCAGCATAACACACTTTCTATATACCCGGCATTCAGTATCTTGTCTTTTCGTTTGTTCAGTTTTGTATGTGGTTTCCTTTAACTGATAGTCCAGAGTTGAAGCTAAATAGTAAAAATCCTTACATAGTTTATGAAATGCATTCGGCTGTTCTGCCTTCACACATAAGAAAATCAGATTATTTTTTTCCCCCTATATTTAGGTAAATTAATTTTATCTGTATCTGTTACTATGTCCAACTCACATTCTCTTCTTTTGTTTAGGGGGGTAATTAATCCATTCCCTGCTTCAAAATGCATCCGATCATCCCCACTTCAGTGTATCTATACAGCTGAAGGACATACCAAGGCTGTGCTTTGTGTTGATGCAACTGATGATCTTCTCTTCACTGGATCTAAAGGTTAGGCAAGCTCCACGCATCTGTGCTGGCTTCAAAAGTTGCTCTGACAGCTTGGGGTCTCTTGAAATTCTCAGTTTGTGCTTAGTGCTCTAAACACAGTGAAAAATGGTGAGGATCCATTTTGCAACATAAGCTGAAGAAGGATTTATAGTAATTACCTACAGGTTTTTATTTCCTGTATTTGGCTGTTTAGCTGTAATGGAAAAAGTAACTGTCAAGAGTAGCATTAACATTTGTTGAGTGATATGATGAAAACAAATCATGGTAACACATGCACACATAACATGCAATGCAAAGTAATAGCCTTAGGGTAGGGTTAGAGGATGGAATTAGCACATCTTTGGCTGAGCATGAATAGTCTTCATGGCATAGTTTCTTTGAGCAGAGCTAAGGATGTTTTCTGCTTGCCCTGTGCATCTCGTTGCCTGTCTCTCGTGGGTGTAATTGGCTGTTATGGGAGGGACTGGATTTTCAGTTGTCACTAAATTCCTTACTGAATGGATCAACCAATCTATGAACTCTTCCAGCTGCTAGAAACAGTGTTTTGGAAAAAAGCATTTTCCATTGTAATCACTCAGTTTGGCTTGACATCAATAGTTACTTTTCATATCACTCAAAAAGGGATTTTTGTGTTCTCTTTTTTTAACTTTGGCCTTTTCATGTCAGGGACTTATGGTAAAAGACTTCCTATATTGTTAGTCATGCAGCTGAAACTGTAGCAGACTCATTTTCTCCCAAATAGAACCTGTGTGGTAATCTCTGATTGTTTGTTTGTTTTTTTCTTTCCTGAAGTATCAAAGCTAAGGTGGGAGTTGTGTCTGGGGAGAAGTTAACGCCTTTTGACAGGGAGACTCTCCTCTTTACTAGTTCACATAATTGATAAACTCTGAAATTTCAGGGCATCCTTTTATCCCTATATTAACATAGAGATAATCCCCATCAGATATGGGTTTTCCACTGCTAATATTTAGGTACTGTCTCTGGTTATTTTGCTAGCTGGCTGTTAAAAATACCAAGACACACTCTTATAGTGAATTGGAAAACTTTTGGTCTTGTAGGTTTGAAGCCAACATTTCAGTATTCGTGCAAGTGTATACAAATGCAAAAAAGGGCATGTATATTTAATTTCAGTGAATGTTGCTTAGTTGATTTTTCTCTTCATCCTCCTAGTAATTATTCCAGTAAAAATGTACTTCTAGAACACGTGGAGTGATGCAGGTATGGTACAAGGCGAGTTTCCTGTGCTCTCCGTGCTGCAAAATTCTTGAGAACTTCCATGCATTTGGGATTTTTAGTACGCAAAAGGTTGCAGTTTTTAAATTCCTTTGCTAGTGAATGGGAGCTGTGACTAAAGCACTTATTTTGGTATTTTCAGAGGCTCCTCAAGCAGCAAGTGGTTTGGATCGCTTCTCACCGTTGTAGTTTTGTTGTGGCAGTTAGTACTGTCATGCTGAGCCTCAAAACCCCTCCTCAACTATGCTCTTGATGAAGAATTCTTGAACTAAAAATGGGGTTCTTCTCTTGATCTGTCATCATCCAAACTTCACAGCCCCTAAACTGTCTGTATGTTTACTTCACTTTCCTTGAGATGGAATTTATTATTTTTTTTTCCCCCTTGTTTGTCTCTTAATAGATCGTACCTGTAAAGTCTGGAACCTGGTAACTGGACAAGAGATTATGTCTCTAGGGGGTCATCCAAATAATGTTGTTTCAGTAAAATATTGCAACTACACTAGCCTGGTCTTCACAGTCTCAACCTCCTATATCAAGGTGTGGGACATCAGAGATTCTGCTAAGTGCATTCGGACATTGACGTAAGTATGCTAAACCTCAAATGCAAAGAGTTCAAGTGAGTCTTAATTTTACATAAGTTTTATTAGATTTAATTGTGTAGTGCAGCACAGTGTAGTTTAAATACACTGTGTGTTGGGGCTAGAAGCTTTCTTTGCATGTTCGGGCTTAGTCTGTATGGTGCATTGGTAATATATGGAAACACAAAATAATTTACATTCATGCCTATAGTGTTTTATCAAATATTCAGTATTCATAATTTGCTTACATTGTTTTTGCTCAGGTAAAGAGGTTTGGTTTTAAACAGTATGCGAAGTAGAGAGAACAAAATATAGGGATTTTGTTTTTCATTTCCTCATTCCTCCCTGTACTCAGGTCTTCAGGCCAAGCAATGCCTGGTGATGTGAGTTCAGGAAGTACTAACAGAACAGTCACTATCCCAGCTGGAGAGAACCAGATCAATCAGATTGCACTAAATCCAACTGGCACATTCCTCTATGCAGCTGCTGGAAACTCAGTGAGGATGTGGGACCTGAAAAGGTACTGAATACAAGCAGGATAGATTGTTCTTGAAGTGGTTACGTGTACATATGAAACAAAATTAGTGCATGTGAAAAGGTGAACGAAGTATTTCCTGTTTATGGTAATGTCTGTGACCTTGGCAAAATATGGCCAAGATATGGGTCAACTAATCCATGCTGTTATGATTACTGAGCCACGAGCCAGGAAGTGCTCATGATTTCCTCATGTGTAAAGGTTATGGTGAATTGTTTCAGAAAAATTATTGGAAAACTACAAAATTCTGTTAAACAGGCTCTTGTAAGGTGATGGATGCATGAGTCCTGACTAGTAGTTGTTGATGAGATGATGAAAGCCAATTGATGTCACGTAATACAATGTGGGGCTATGATAGCCACATCATAATAGGAGTTTTCCAAGCAGAACCTGCACCCAAAGGGCAAGTTCAGAATACAGAGAATACTTTGAGGGGTGTGATTTAGCTTTACTTTTAATTTTTTTTTAATATTTTACATAAGTAGAAGCTTTTGTTTACATTTAACATAAATTTAACACCCATGGGTATGAGCAATAAGGGGTATGTAAACCAGAGAATGAGTAGAAGACATAAGGAAAAACAGATCCATTCTGGTAGAAACTGTGCTATAGACTGTATTGGATATATGGGAAAAAAATAACAAATCCTCATTTCTTCCCTTATCCTTGAAGATTTCAGTCTACAGGAAAGCTAACTGGTCACCAGGGTCCTGTTATGTGCCTTACTGTAGATCGAATTTCCAATGGACAAGATCTTATTGTCACTGGTTCAAAGGATCATTATATAAAGGTAAACCATTAGCATTTACTTATGTAAGTCTTCACATCAGCATGGGATGCAGACCTCAGGAGAAGTGACGACTCGCATCTCCGTATCTGAAGTACGATAGCCAAGATGGAAATTCTTTCATCAGTGATAGATTATGAATACTGTTCAGAGTTCCTAAATGCTTATCACTTCAGTGCTGCTTTTCTTTCATGCTGGAGCGTGGGTAGATGCTTGTCTGCAGTTAAACTTTTTCTTAATCCCCAGTAAGTTGGATCCAGGTGTATGAAGTACTGTAAAAATATTCATAACACCTACTTTTAAGCAACATTTAGCTCTTGAAAAGATTTTAAGTCAGTGCCTCTGTTTTGGAGTACAGACCTAATTTCTTCAGCAGAGACACTGCTCCCCACAGAAGAGGGTCTGAGGGTCTCGCCCAGGCTCTTGCTTAAGTGGGGAAGGAGAGAGAGGTCAGTACATCTCTGCCAAGGTGCCCATTGAGGCACTCTAGTCATTACTTCTGCACAGTTTAGAATATTGGGTTAGTTAAGAGCTACCATCCTGGCACAGTAATAAGTGTAGGCCCACAGTGGGGGCACAGGATGTGATCATGTAATGTGAGTTTGTCATGCTACCAGCTCATGTAACAAGCAAGGAGGTAGAGGGGCTTTTGGAAAACATAGGTGTCAGCAGTCAGAGGGGTTTATCTGCCATTCTTGCTCCCTTGCTGTGGGCAGGCTACATAAATCCTCATAAGGACACCTGACTCTTGACTAACACCACTAGAATATCCACAGGTATTCTATCCATGTGTATGTACTGCACAGTAATGGCTGTTCTGCAAGGTGAATGCCTCCATAATTGTCAGGCCACTTTGGATAGTACAAATGATCTGTATGTGCATGGTCAGTGCAGCAGTTTGGGAATTCTTAATACTTCTCCACATGGGTAGGTCCACTGCGGGTAGTAGGTCTGGTCACAGATACAGCTTTCCCCTGCCACAGGAAGCTACTGCCATGTTACTGAGCCAGGAATATTCATCACCTCTGTCAAAGTGCTTGATTTTTTTTCTGATGTATCATTGAAGATTTTTCTTACAACTGGAACTGACGCATGTTAATTGACTGCAGTAACTTTTCAAGTATCTTTAACTCACCTAAGGTATTCTTTTACACTACCAAGCTGTCCCTTTTTTACTGCCAAGCTTACACATTTTAAAAGGTCAATGAAGAGCAAATAATAAGGGATGAAGTGTGACATTTGCTTGTGAAACAGAGGTAGTGGTTTAATAAGTTACTGCTCACCTTTTCCTTCTCAGCTCAGTCTAACTGGTTGACTTCTGGCTCACTACGATGCAAAATGAAATAGGGTTGCTTACACTGCCGCCCTAGGGACAAAGACCTGATTATTCCTTAAATAGTTAAAATGGTCTCACATGAATCTTAAGACCCCATTCTTGCAGCACATGCAAGGAGAGAGGTGTGTCTAGTCCATGGAAAGCATCAGCATGTAAATGGTATGTAACCCTTGCCCCAGAACACCTTATCCAGCAAAATATATTAATGCCTCTTCCTGCAGCTGCCTGTGCAGTTCTCCCAGTGTTTCCCATAATCACACATGAGCTTTGTTTCTCTGGCCCACCACACAGTGTATATATAGGCTCTTCCTTATGAAGATATTGTATATTTAGTAATCAAATAGCAGCACTTCTCAGTGCAGTCTTCTCTGAAGTCAGTGAAGAATTCCTGCTTCAGACAAGAGGTATAAGAGGAGAAAGGAGTGGTTCTTGTAGATAAGTTCTGTCAAATACACATCATGATACAGTGGCCTGTAAGAAGTTTTCCCCTGGAAGTTACTGACTGCATGATTTCCAAGCTGGTTAGATGCCAGATAAGTTTGCTTAACATATTTGATCTTGTATTTATTTGTTTTAGATGTTTGATGTGACTGAAGGGGCTCTTGGAAGCGTAAGTCCTACACACAATTTTGAACCTCCTCATTATGATGGCATTGAGGCACTTGCTATTATGGGAGACAACCTATTTAGTGGATCCAGAGATAATGGCATTAAGAAATGGGATTTGGCTCAAAAAGACCTTCTTCAGGTAATGCAAAAAAATCATGCTGTTAATGTGGCAGTCCTGCTGTACAGCTGTTTTTTCAGGCTGTGTAATGACTATTCACTTTAGATACTGATGTTTTTACTAGGGAAGGCACAGAGCACTTAGAAAGAAATCAATAATGTACTTGATCTTTGCACTAGGAATGCAGTTGCTCTTATTTTCAGTATATGTAGCATCAGGAAATTCTCATTAAGTGGTTATAGTCAGAGCTCAAGTAGAGGGCTGTGGGTTTTGGTTTTTTTGCTTTGGAATGCGGGCAGCAATTTGCCTACCCTGTGATTGGAACCATTGGGTATCATCCTTGTCATTGACAAGTTGGTGAGTTTTGGACTGGGAACTCATTAATGACACACAATGCTTGAGAATGTTTTCTTGTGAAGAGGGTTTACAACCTACCTTGCTCCACCCAGCCTTTTGCTATGTAGTGTATAGAACACACACAAAACAGTGTTTTTTGTTAGAACATATTTGCTGTAAGATTTCACTGGGAAAAAAAGGGGGGGAGGCAGGGGGGTGAGCAAGAAGGACCTAACATCCAGGGAAACTTTGAAGTTCATTGTAATTTGTTTGACATGGAGAACATTGATTTTTTTTTTTTTTTTGGCTACTTGCTATAAGCCAGTCTATTCTTTTAGGTCTTGTGGGAGGTGGTTGAGGTAGAGAGACAATTATTTGAGACTGAGAAATGGAAGGCAGAAAACAACAAATACCAGAAAATACTGTTGGTTTTGCAAAGGGTTGATTAGATACCAATAATTTAATAATTTTTGGAGGGAGGAAGAGTGTATCTTTTTGTGTATTTTAATGTACAGACTGATAACAAGGAAACATAGAATATTAAAGTTTTAAGACATTAGAGAATAATGGACTGGTCACCTTATAGAAGTTCTTTATGGGCATACTTAGTATTTCATAAATACACAAAACTTGCTGGACCTTCTTTTGAAATTGCCCAATCAAGTGTCAGTTCCTTTTCAGAATACTACTAAGACTTCACATTTAAAATAAGGATTCAGAAATCCAGCTTCTTGCAGAAAAGGTTCACTTGGTCATATTGGGACATCTTCCCTCTTACCTGTCTAGGGAAATGCATTAAGCAGCTCGTCAGAAAAAACAGCAGGAGCATAGGAACAGGAAACATTTTGTATTCTCAGAATGACTTTATTGAAGTTATAAGAAGTGTCTTCATTCTTGCATTTTAGGCTCATTAATATTTTATGCAATATGCACTTTTGCCATTGCAATTAATTTAACACCAGAAAGAATACAGGGGTAGGGTGAAGTAGAATGTATCAGTGGACTAGCTGTATTCCTTCTCTCATTTTTCTTTTGGTGTATGTGCATTTCATAAGTTCTATACTTCATGTTCCCCTGTTTATTGGTTTTAAAAGTAGAGCTTAACAAAAATGATCTCAAGCCTCCTTATTTCTACAAAGTGTGTGTTTTTCAAGGCGGTGAGACTAAAGCATTTGACAAAACAATATCATTTGTATTCACTGCCTTTCTAGGGCATGAAGAGAAGTGATTACTTTTGGGGGTAATTCAGGATGAATGGGTCCACTGGAGGGCACACAGTGCAAAGCTGATCCAAGCAAGGCTGACTCTGTAGTTAGGTCTGGTTACCCAAAGCCTTGCCCAGCTGAGTTTTCAAAATCTTCCGGTGTCACAGATTGAAGAGCTGCTCTGGGTGACCTATTGCACTCCTTAAACTACTCTTCTATGATTCCCCAGCCCTCCCTCCCCATATCCAGACAAAATTTCTGATATTGAAACTTTCTTTTGGCCTGTACATTTGGCTGTTTTGGATGAGGGAAGATAAACCTGAAACACCTGAGCTGCTTGAAGTATAAATGCTAACATTTTGACAGAGGTTCTGGCTTGGCATACATGTGTTAAACAAGACTGATCCCCTGTAATTGGTGAAAATTGCTTAACACGCCATTCAAAAGAATTTGGAGATCATTTACGTCACTTTCTGCAATACATCCCAAGCCACAAAACACTGCTGTGACAAAATTAAGATTTATAAGAACCATTCCTCCTCCCAGTTCCATGAAGTGTTGCATGACCAGACCACCAATGTTGTGATAGCAGTGTATGTTATAGATAAAATGTCATGATGATCCTAGAAAGCTTGAGTGTTCTCCTTAATATGAGAAATGCAGCAAAGCAAAGCAGTTCCTACCAAAGTGAACCGGAGAAGAGCCATTCTTGGTCCCCTTAAAAGACAGCAAACTTGGGCTATTATTTCCCAGTGGTGGTACCAAATGGATGTTAGTCTCAGCTGGTCTGTGCAGCATTTTGCTTTCTGAATTATTAGTAAAATGCTAGTGAGCGTCTTTCCTCAATAAAGATTAATGTACTGTTAAGTGCTACATCACAACATCAATTTATAATGTGTAATGGAAAAAGAAGAAAGGAGGAAGGCAGATATATCTGTAGTTTCTGTCTCCCTGCTGTATTTTTGAGCAGTGTTCTGGATTTTCTTTTTATGTGTTTTATAGTCAGTTTACAGACAGACCTGAAACAGAGACCATATGTTCAAACATGCATTTGAACATATGCAGATTTAGCATCATCCTAAATTAATTTCTGTTCTACATGGTCAGCTGTGCATATTGGATTTTCTTCTTCTTTTGCAGTACTATTTCATAAGGAAAACCAAACAGTATAGAATTAGCCATATGGAAGATAGCACCCTCCTTGCTCTAAAGGAGGAGCAGCTGCAGGGCTGGGATATACCCAGAGCCATGTAGCAAATCTACTGCAGGACAGGAATCAGTCTTGGAATTTGGGATTTTACCATTTTTGCACTCATTCCTCTAGAAGCTTTTGCAGCCCTGTGAGACTTGCCTGCCTTCTCTTTTTCAGCAAGTTCCTAATGCTCACAAAGACTGGGTGTGTGCTCTTGGCCTGGTACCTGGCGCTCCAGTTCTGCTCAGTGGCTGCAGAGGAGGCACCCTCAAGCTCTGGAATGTGGATACCTTCGCACCCATTGGGGAGATGAAGGGACACGACAGCCCTATCAATGCAATCTGCACCAACTCCAGCCAGATCTTCACAGCTGCAGAGTGAGTTTTTCTTCTCCACGAATCTTTCTTTTCCGTTGCTGCTGCTAGAATTCTGTCCACACAAATGCACTGAGGAGAGCTTCAGTTATGTAAGTCGCCTAATAGCAACCATGGTGAGACCCAGATCACGCCCCTAAATGCTGCTAATCTACTGCAGTGATCTCCAAGGTGGGGTGCCTGCACCCCAGGGGATGTGCAATATGATCCATTGAGGTGCAGGAAGAAAATATGAGAACTTCAATAGTACATACGTATAATTTATAAGTGAATATACACACAGGGGTGTGTGCTCAAAAAAATTTTTAGTGGCAGGGGTACATGATCAAAAAAATTTGGAGACCACTGATCTGCAGGATGGCAGGGGGAATTTGGCAGTAGCTGAGAACTTCACCAGCTTCTCTCTGCAGCTGGGCTGTTTGCTGCTAGGACTGATCCCTGGCCTGTAGGAATTTTTCTGAAAGCTATGTGGTTGGGTTTTGTTTGGTTGGGTTTTTTGTTTCTTTGTTTTTAAGTGCTGGCATACAGCAGAAGCTTTGCAAGCCTTCCTGTTGTCCTTTAAACACTCTGACTGGCATATTTGCTTTCTCACTAAAAGTGAGCAAATTGAGTAGCTGAAACCTCAGGGGACTTGACTAGGAAAAATGGCTCATTCTGGAGAAAGCTGCTGCACTTGGTGGTGCAGTCTGAGTACAGGAGCTGAGAAAGCTGTTGTGTTACCTTCTAGAGCCAATTGCAGAAGCTTCTGGCCTTCTGAATTGAAAGCAGGTCTTTCTCAGTCAAAGCAGGATTTCAAAGTTGCCAAGTTGGCACCTGTGGTGGGCAGGTTTTATGCTTAAGTATTAATAGATGGGGTAGAGACATCAAAGCTTGTGTCTCTGCCTAAAGATAAGGCAAATAAGGTAAGTTTAGAACATGCAAGCACCTGTATCATCTTGTGGCTCTGTGCTTTTTAACCTTATTTTAGACTGATATCTCTTATGCAAACAGAGCATGTTTCAGGTCCTGTTTGATTTAACTTGTTATCACTTTTTACACTTTTTTAATGTCAGAAAGTAGCCTTGTCCTGTTGAGTCCGTCTCTCTAATTTTGTAGTACACTGACTGTTGGCCTGTGTTCTGCTGCGTTGCACTTACATGCTAGAAGCTGTTCTCTCTCAGTCTACTTAAGCTATTACCATTAGCTGTATTTTAAAAACCAAGTAATAGCACAGTAGGATTTTACTTTCCGTAGACATATGATCTTTATATTTGTCTAGATGCTTAAAGGTAGTAGCCAGTGCTGTGATAAGGTATGGGAATCTTAAATGTTGTACATGTTTGATTACAAAGTCTCCTGGAGGTGGAATGAGCCTTGCATATCCATTAAGGAAATATTATTTTGCCAACAATGCCTTTCTGAATAAATCACCCAAGCTTCCCTTCTTCCTCCTTCCCTCCCCAATACCTCTCCCTCATCAGTTTAATTATCTAGCTCTAATACTGCTTTGGTTTGGTTTTCAGTGACCGGACTGTGAGGATCTGGAAAGCTCGAAGCCTCATAGATGGGCAAATCTCAGATACAGGAGATGCAAGTGAAGATCTTGCCAGTAATTGAAGTGATGGGGATAAAGGAAAATATTGTTGAATTTGAGGTGCACTCTATGCAGTTTGCTGCATGCTTATTAGGTAAACACTGATGACTGGAATGAACTGACAATTAAGAGTGAACTTCCACTAGACCTGCTGTCCTTAAAATGTGTACTGTATTTAAGAAAAAAATAACCTCTTGGTAACCAGCTTGTGTCTCAGTGGTCACATATATGTCTATGTATTATGGCTGAAATTGTGTGCATATGTAATACTTGCAGTTTAAGTTTACTGGAAATCAGTCTAATGACCGTCTCAAAACTATAACCTGAAATATATAACAAGTGCTCTGCTGTATTTCACTCACCAGTATGATTAGCTGGTTTGCATTTTAGGGTAGCAGGGGAGTGATGATATCCCAGTAACAAGCCTTTCATTGTGACAGGCAGTTTCAAGATTCTAAAGGTCACTTACACTGTTGTTAGAGAAATGGAGTGAATAAAAGATGGGAAGAAGCTGTTAATGACCCATCTATCTGACACAGCTGTATCCTGCTAACAGAATGCCATATGATTTGTGTTAATGTTGGCATAGAATCCTTGTTGACCAAAGTTGTGCAGCTACGTATACTCTGTGCTCAGGACTAGAACTCAAATGCTCATAAACTGGTATGTTTTATTAGTGTTTTGCCTGTATTCTGTAATGACTAGGTGTTCTCAGTGTCATGACAGAAATATATCTTAATCTATTTTTCTTACAGATTTGTTTCTATCATCTCACATTTTCTTTTCTAAAGCAAAATGTCTTTCCTTTTAATCTAATTTTATATGCTGCTAAATGTATTTTAAATACACTGTTTTGCAGACCTTGGCTTTGAGAACTGAACCACCTGTATTGGTAAAAGCTATGTAAATAGATGGTTGTACAAAGAAAATATCTTATCTTGTGCCTGTATGACTTTTAAAGCCCTTAGAGTGTGGATATTGAGGGAGGATGTATAATTTACGCAGCTGTTTTGAATATTAATTTGTAAATTCTGCAGATTTTAAAAACTTATGTAGATTCAGATACACTGTTTGGATATTGAGGTTTTTTGGTTGGTGTTTGTTTTGGTTTGTTTGTTTTCCAGGAAAATCTAGGTCTGTAAATTATAGTTTATGTAGGTAACGCTTAAATAAAGACGTGACTGTGAACTACTACTTGGTTTTGCCTTTTTCATCACACTTCCTTGTAAAAAATTCACTTCCATTGCAAATTCCCTGAATATAGAATGGACAGCTTTACATATGCAGTGGAGTAGCTTGCTGAGTAATATAGCCAATAGGTTATTCTGGTATCCTGTGTTTATGTTCTTGTTGAGTATTATTTGTGTTTTGACGGTAGTTAGCAATCCTGGTAGGATTCCCTCATACTAAGTACAGTACAGAGTTAAAATGAAGCAGATGCCTCCTGTTCCTAAGAGATGACAGTTCTTACCTTATGACATATGGTCTGTCAAACAAAAAATAGTTGTGATGCCTCTTACTGATCTTAGGGAAATCATTTCCTTCTCAGCTCTGCTTGAAAGGAGATGAAAATAAAAACTGTTTGTGATCTGAGGTGTTAGATTTCTTCCAAGTTTTGTCACAAACAAGTAAAGATAATATTGTTAAGCAACTATGTATAGGTTAGTTAAAATAAACAGCAGCCATACCAGTTAATGTGTATCATGCTTTTTCACTACTCAAGGGGTGCGCACACACAAGAATTGGGACAATAGCACAGCTTTGAGCAAAACTCTCAATGGAGAGTGGATTTACATACAAGACTCGTATGAGAAGCTTTGTGTACCTGGTGGAGGGTCTCTGTTCTTTCTGGCCCAGCAAGTAAAGGCCACCAAAAAGTGATGCCAACAGGTTGGTGACCCCTGATTTTGAGCTGAACACTCGCTGCTGTCATCTGGGAACCCTGGGAAGTTGTGGGATTTTAGTGTGTGTGTTTGGTATGTGTAAGATTCATAAGAACGTTGTGGTTTGCAACTGCAGGACAGAAGTCCTTACAAACCTAGGAAATGGCTGGCTGCTGTTGGGTAGCCTGGCTTGCAGATGCCTCTGTGGTGATGCTTGACAGCACAGACATCTTGTTTCATGAAGGCACCCTTATAACTTAGAGAATGTGTGTATAGAAAGATTTTGGGTATTTTCCTCCAGGAAGACACTCCACCTAAACCAGATCTTGCCATAGAACACAGCTTTACTCTGAAAGTTCTTGCTATTAAGTAATTGGAAGAAATATGTAATTTTGTGAAGGTCACACTATCGGTGTCTTGTTTTAATGAAGAATTCTTCAACTGTTTGTTTTTCTCCAAACTTTTCATTTGTGCTTTAAATCTACATATGTAACAAAAGATAACATGAAAGCAGAAAAAGGTGGGTACTGGCCTATGATTGTCTGAAGATGTGATGTTTGTTTAAAAATATGATTGGTCTCTGAAACTTCTTTCTATGAATTCTAAGCAGTCTGAGAATGATTTTCCCATAAGTCAGATTTCAGAAGTTGAGCAAAGCTTGTGGACAAATTGCCGACTGTATCTCATCTTATCTGCTTAGATACGTTCTGAAATACAGGGTCGTGTGTTACAATTAATCTCACGTAAGTTACAAATGGTAAGAAAATATTTCCAGTGTTTCCTATGACGTATCAGAACAAGTGCTTATTGTGCCTTATATAAAAGGCTCCATGCTGCCTGCAGAAATCACCCTTCGACCATGGAGCGGATCAGGAGCCTGTGCTGCTTGGCTCTTATTCTGGCAGGTAAACATATGGCACCTGTATTTTGCTGTAGGCTTCAAAACCAGGATATAAATGTGATAACAGTAGAAGAGCTGTTAGGGAAGGTGGTCCTTTTACATGGAAAAGGAGAGAACCAGCGTGGCTTTAACTCCACCTGAGGTGAATCTGTGGCAGGGCACCAGCACTGGCTTGTTCAGAAATACACCCCAGCCCAGCAGCATGTTTAGCTCCTGGGCGCAGCACAGACACACTGGAGTCAATGGGACTGTTCAGGTGCTGAAACTTACCCTGTGCTTTGCTAGTTTGTTTTTGGTGCTTTTCTTTCTCCCAGCATACCAGAGGTTAATTTGGTCCAGAGTCTAATAAAGGGAGAAAAATCTTATGCTACTAGATAAAGGAAGAGAGAACCTCTGCAGCAACTGCCTGTGAAACATATGTATGAACCCGAAACGTTAAGACTAATGCTGTTAAATTAAAAAGTCTGAGGTAACGCTTTAATTCCTTGCTTATGCCTTACTGCAGCAGTTTCTAATCCAATCTCAAAAAGTTGAAGTCAAGGTTTTTAAACGTAAGTGGGGATAATTTCTCACATCTTTCAAACTACCTGGCTTTAGCTTCTGTTCCCATGGAAATTATTGTGGAAAAGCAGCAAGTAGCCATAGCTGTTGCTATATTCAACTGCTCATTTGTATTTCCTCTTCTATGTATGATTACAGACATAGACCATAAATGCAGTGAAAATGGTGTGGAGATTTTAAAATTGGGATGTTTTCAAAAGCAGGGAAGGAAAATTTCATCTTCCCACTTGCTGCTACTACCCCATTTGTGCTATAACAGAAGTAAATGCAGGAATCCAGGGATGAATGAGGTTGCAGCTTTGTTCAGCTCCTCATACCTGCAAGTGCTTGTTTTCAAAATTTGCTGGAAAATTTAAGCTCCACATTGATGGGGGGAGAGGGAACTAAAGAAATTTCTTGGTTCCTGCAGAGAATTTTTTTCCCTTGAACTAGATTTTTCATTCACAATATCCTTCTTGTGAAGTATTTTAATAGTATTTTATTATACAAATGAATTGATAACTCTCCCATGGACCTATGCTGTGTAAAATGTCACCAAGTTAATAAACTGCTCTAGTATATGCAGTAAGATTCTTTGATTTTAGCAATGAAAGCACTGATTCTGTGCTTAAATATAGAAAAAACAACCAAACAAAAAATGAACCTAAATAAACTGTGATGGGTTCACCCTATTTTGTGCTTTTCCTGCTAAGAGCAGTGCAAAGCTGCTGGACACAGAAGCCATGCTCTGACTGCAGAGGTGGTCCTTGGAACAGCATTATTTTACCCTCTGCAGTTGCACAGGTTTAAGGACATCAGGATCCAGAGGGCTGCAGGAAGCCTTTTAAATCCTTCCACCTCCCTCAATAAGTAGGATTATTCAGTGCATACAAAGGCAGCACAATTATTTCCATGGGACTTGCGCACTCTCCCACATGTGCAGCAGGGACACAGTACAAAAAGGCAAGAGTTTACCCAGCCAGCCCAGGGTCTTCAGTGTGCCATTAGAACGTTGAATCCTCCCTGATTTCTGCTCCAAGAAGAAATAATCTTGGGATTGTAGAGGGACCTTCATATTCCTGTTGCACTCTGCGTGAAAAAGAGGATCCAAATTTAGGCCTTAGCTATGCAACAGATCATAGGGGGTGAGTGCTGGATGGAAAGCAGCCAGCCTTTGGGGCATGACTGTCCACTCCAGAAAACAAAGGTCGAAGCCAAGCCTGCCTGTCTGGCAGCTGGGGAAGGGTAACAGGGTTTCATGTGTTAATACCTGCCTATAGAAGGGGATATGAGGCCTTGTAGTAGCAAGGAGTGAGCTCTGCTGTGCATCCCAGGAGCCTCAGACCTGAACATCAGATGCTCCTGCATCAACAGGAGGATGAGAGCTTTCTCAAAAGACAAATGTAGATGGCACTCGGCTCCTGCTTTTCTGTATTCCCATCCCCTATTTGGAAATGAACTCTGGCATAGCTGCATGATGGCATTTTCTGGTGAGGCTACAGCTCTATTCTGTAAATTTTCCCAGTATACATAATTATTGCTTGTGCACATCTGCTTGTAAAGTTCTTTCTATGGAGAAGCCCAGACTGCATCAGCAATCATGCTTTAAGCTTTCAAGCACACAACAGTCCACATTAAAAGAAAAAAATAATTAAGGCAGAGGTATTAGTCATTTTATGGAAAAGAGCAATTATCATTCAAGTAGATTTAATCTTTGAGTACTGCTGTAATGACTAAAATGACATAAGTTAACTTCAAAATAAGTATGCTGCCAGCAGTACTCCTGCTCTCTTTATAGATACTTGATAACAGGGTGTTTTGTCAGCACGGCAGGGAGCGAGTCTCACAGTGCCCCTGCTCTCAGGGGGCTCGATCAGTGCAGGGGAAACAGGGCTAGACCTGCAGCTGCAAGAAGGAGAAGATTTAGCACCTTACTAAGGCTTTGTCAGGATGATTCTGCAAATGACTAATTTGTGCCTTTTCTTTAACATCTTCCCTTTACTCATAACCATACTTGTATTAAAAAAAGCTCCTAATATTACGTATATGTAGTTGTCATAGAGTATGGAAATGAAACCCAATGAAAACATACCTCTAATCAGTATTTTTATATTTTTATCATACAGGTGCATGCTCATTTCACATAGTTGTGTGTATGTATATAGGTAACCTCTGTGTACAGCACGAGAGAGAATAAGTACACTGAAAATGTAGCGTTCTAATAGCGATAGCAGTTTTAGTCCTTACTTAAGTACATACACCTCCTGTTCAGGCAGCCTGAAGTTCTGCTCTCCCACATTGACAGCAGTTTAATTAACCTGCTCATTAACTTTCTATGAGTATTTCAAGCAAGTCGTGCTTCAGTTGAGCACCAGCAGCTCTGAGCACTGAACAACACAGACCCACTGCCTTGGCTTGTAAAAGAAGCCAGTTGCTCTTGCCTCAGTCACAAGCAGGCAGGCTGCTCTGCCATCATCTGAGTCAGAAGAATCATGTGTATAAGCCTCAAAATGGGGGGAAAAAGTGCACAACAAAACAGAATAACTAAAGAGGTTTGACTGGTGTTTATTATTTAACTCTGAACGCTGCTTCCAGCCGCCGGCGGCTGTCTTGGCTCAGCCCAGGACCCGCAGTGCTTGGGGGCAGTGGCGGTGCAGAGGCGCATCAACTGCCACCCGCAGCCCGGCGCGTCCCGCGAGGCCTGCGAGGCGCG
>NW_009944493.1:11322-11699 GCF_000696875.1 Nestor notabilis | reverse complement strand
CGCATGCGCAGACACCCACCCCCACCCCCGCCATGGCCTGAGGGAAAAGGCGGGAAGAGGAAAACGGGGGGAGAAAAGGGGGAAAAAAAGGCTTTGGAAGTTTATTATCTTTGATAAAATCCCAAGGGAAAGGGGCGGACTCTTTGTTAACAGCCGCGGGAATGCACAAACACCGCTTCTCAGGTGTGTTCCTGCTGGGGTTTGGTGGTTTCACGACACACTGGAGGGGGTGGGATGAATGAGGATGGAAGGGCCGAGCCCGAGCAGGGCCGGGGCCAGTTTTGGTAAAGCAATTCCGATTAATTCGCTCCCAATGAAGTCGTGATAAGAAAAGCTTATTTTCCTCTACAAAATGACAATACAGAGAACGCCTACAA
>NW_009944493.1:10272-11283 GCF_000696875.1 Nestor notabilis | reverse complement strand
TAGAACAGAAATGCCATAGTAAAAAAACCACTTGACAGAAAGCAAAATAAGTCCGTTTTTCCGAAGCTGGAAAACTTCAGAAGAGACACTTTTAGGTTGTGACCAGAAAATCCGTATTTCAAGCCAACAAAACAAAGGAAATTTGGTTAGGAAAAGGAAGCAGAGTTCTCTTCGAACCATTTCCCGTCCCAGGGGGCACGGAAGAACCGCGTGAGGCTGAGAGGTAGAGAGGTATCATTGGAATCACAATCTTCTCCTGGTTCCAGGGGTTCTGAGGTAATCAGCTGTGTGTCCGTCGAGTTGTACGAAACAACAGGCTTGGCAATGGAGCAACACTGACAAATGACACTAATGACCTCTTTCCTCTCATCCATAGGTCCTAAAAGCTTAATTGGACGCGTCGGAATTAACGCTTCCAGGGTCGGTGGCAGCGTCCTGCCAGCTGCCATTAGCCTGAAAGGAGAAGGAAGGCATCAGTTTCCATTAATGACATCCTTAAGGATTGCAGACAACAAAGTATGTCTTTATACGCTGACAGCTTCCAAGACAGGAGATAACTGTGTATTGGCTCTGGCGAGAGTCCAGGTAAGACCCTGTGGAACCTCTTCCCCTCCCAGATTTGATGGTGTTACTTTATTCCCAGGGCTCTCCCCTTAAGGCAAGAATTAACTGAAATGCACAGATTTTCTGCTGACCCAGGACAATGTTTTAAATCAAGTCTCCAGGAGGGATTCTATGAATTACAGCATCAGATTCTGTATGATTTGGTAACTACGGAATGATTCTATATGATCCTGTGAATTACAGCACCAGATTCTCTATGATTCTGTGACCTACAGAATCAGATTCTATAGGAGAAAGCTGCACTGTGACCTCATAGCAGCCCTCCTTTGAAACTCCCATCTTTTCCCTATCCCACATCTGGGGGAAGAGGGGAATAAAAATTCAGATTGTTAAGCAGGTCTTGGGCAGAATTTGTGTTTCTAGTTGGGAAAACCTCGCTCCATCTTA
>NW_009944493.1:0-10241 GCF_000696875.1 Nestor notabilis | reverse complement strand
TGCGTCGTGTACAAAGGATTCCCCACGATTGTGTCGTATCTTCCTGCCTGGTGTATGACATGATGCAAGGAATCCATCTAGAACCAAGGAGAACAAAGAGCATTAAACAAAATCAAGGGATAGAAATGCAGTTGTACCTGGTACCAAAACCTCTTTAAACTAGGGGCAGGTTCCCTTGCAGGAAGCCAGGTTTCCTTTGCTATTAATTGAGCTACACACAGCTAGTTCATCATCACATAGAGTTCGAATGGAGTTATCACACCTATCACAGCTTTTATGGCAGAGGAGCCAATTTTATGCAGTTCAGCTGGATTTAGACATTTAGGATGAGTTTAACAAATGCTGTTAAGCACAAATCCTAAGCCAAAATCTAGTTACGTGGAACAAGACTGACTCTAAAATGAGCAAACAGCCATTCATTCAGGTAAAGGGATAGAAGAATAGTAGGTTAATTTAGGGATCAGTTAATGCTGTGAGAGAAAATCCCAGTTCCAATAGAAAAATATGTATTTAAGCAGGTTTGTTTCTTGACTCCTTTGAGAAACTTGACTTGAGGCATTTCTTGCATCCTCACCAGAGGCAGAAACTACTTAAACCCCCCAACGTTGTCTAAGGCAACCCTGCTCTCCAAAGCAGGGTCAAACAGAACAGGTTCATTTTGAGTAGCTCCAAGGATGGAGACTCCACAACCTCCCGGGCATCCCATTCATCCCATTTCCCACAGAGAAATCGGATTTTAACACGAGAATACTGTGGGGGTTTTCTTTCTCCTTACTGACCTGTGACTGCACATTGGCTCCCACCGGAGAGCTCTGGTAGGAGGCCAAGGACTGCAAGTTGATAAACGAATCGCTGGAATTTGTCATCTTAAAAGAGCCAGAGGAAGCTGGAAAAACAAACCCAAACCCATGTTTTAATGAGAGAGAAAACCCACCCCAAATACATAAGCTGAAAGGAAAAGACATCCTGCAACTGGTTTGAACACCAGTATTCCGTGGTGCTGATTATCACAAGGGATAACTGAAGGCTCCCAAGCAGCCAGACCCCTCCCTGGCTCTGTCCCTCACCTGAATTTGGTGTAGATGGAGAATTTGCCTGGTTGCCTTGAGCCACCACATTAGTTGCATCCACTGCTGTTTTTGCAGCATAAATATTGGCTTCTTCTTGGAACTTCCCCATGTTTTTCTTGTAGCGAATTCTTTTGTTACCAAACCAGTTGGAAACCTGGAGACATACATCACTGTTACTATGAGCTCAAACTACTCCATTTGCCACTAGATGCACAAGTTGCCAGCAAAGGAGATGTTTTAAAGTAGGCTTTGAGTGGAAAATAACTACTAATACCTTTGGAATAAGCAAAATCATGGATAAGTACCACTAACCAAAGCCTGCTGCAAACTATGGGAGTGGGAAAACCCAAACCATTGTTTGAGGGGAAGAAAAAGGGTCACTTAATTCCAGCCAAACCACTTCGTACCTGTGAAACCGTGATGCCACCTTTCTTTGCTAGCTCTTCTTTGGCCTCTTCACTGGGGTACGGATTACTCAGATGTGAATAAAAATACTCATTCAGCACCTCTGTTGCCTGTTTGCTGAAGTTCCGTCGTTTACGCCTGGAAAACGTGAGTTATTCCTACTTAAATTATGTGATACATTGGCTACAGGACACTGTCAGCTTCTTTTCCCCTCTAAAATCCATTTGTTTTGAGGGAGAACGTAAGAGTTGAGTGGGATTAAAGAGATGTTGATGTCAAAGTGTACCTTAGCAAGCAAAACAGAGGATGAATCCTTCCTATTTCAATCCTTCCCAGGAACAGCTACAGGTTGGGCAGAGAAGTGATTCAGAGCAGCCAGAGAAGGACTTGGGGGTGTTGGTCCATGAGAAACTGAACATGAGCCAGGTTCAATGTGAGCTTGCGCCCAGAAACCACCCGTGTCCTGGGCTGCATCAAAAGGAACATGAGCAGCAGGTTGAGGGAGGTGATCCTGCCCCTCTACTCTGCTCTCCTGAGACCCCACTTGCAGCACTGGGTGCAGTTCTGCTGTCAACATAAGAAGGACATGGAGCTGTTGGAGCAAGGCCAGAGGAGGCCACGAGGATGAGCAGGGGCTGGAGCAGCTCCCGTATGGAGACAGGCGGAGAACACTGGGAATGTGCAGCCTGGAGAGGAGAAGTTGCTGGAGAGCTCAGAGCAGCTTCCAGGGTCTGAAGGGGGCTACAAGGGTGTGGAGAGGGACCTTCATCAGGGACTGGAGTGACAGGACAAGGGGTGATGGGTTCAAACTGAAACAGGGGAAGTTCAGGTTGCAGATAAGGAAGAAGTTCTTCCCTGTGAGGGTGCTGAGGCGCTGGCACAGGGTGCCCAGAGCAGCTGTGGCTGCCCCATCCCCGGCAGGGTTCAAGGCGAGGTTGGACACAGGGGCTTCGATCAACCTGCTCTAGTGGAAGGTGTCCCTGCCCGTGGTAGGGGTTGGAACTGGATGATCTTAAGGTCCCTTCCAACCCAAACTATTCTGTGACTCTTGGGCAGTGAAGCAAGAAAAGCAGTTCAGGTTTAAACCTCTGCTGTTGCCAGTTTGCTGCGGCCGTACCTGGCATCAAGGAAGCGCGAGCGCAGGATCATCACAGCCTCACACGTGCTCTGCTTCAGCTGCATCTGGATGGTGCTGAACTTCCCATGGATGATGTTCACCATGCGCTCGATTTCCTTGGGCGAGATTGGCCTCGTTCGACTCTGCTCCCTGAGCAGGTTCATGACGTGGGTGGTGAACTCACTGCAGGCCTGGAAACACACACATTTGTATCCACAAACACTGAAATACGCTCAGGTCCGTTTCCCCAACATGAAATTAAACCCAAACAGCTGCAGAGGAGTTCCCATGTTTCAGCTTTACTCTATTTACTCTCAATAAAACAGCAACAAGGAGAAAGGAGACATTTATTATCTTCAGTTTGATGTCCAGGCCCTCGATCTGCGCCTCACTTCTGCAACACTGAGATCACTTTTCAACTGGATTTGATACCCTCGCGGTCCCCTGTATTCCTTCTACTCCCTGTTGTGTCCTTACAACCAAACACCCAAGGAAAAAACAGTTATTTGTAATTGAGATGATAAAAACTCTTCCATGCAGAAAGATCACCTGTTCATATTTCTCTAGCTCAGAGTGGTATATCTGTCGGATCTGTGACAGCTTGGCCCTGTAGTCAGAGTGCTCAATGCTATTGTCATTTGGACAGCCACCTGATGTTGCTGCTACAGCCATCGGTCCTCCTCTTCCTCTTTTCTCGGGCCCGGAGACACCCTCTGCCAGCAACATGTTATCTAGTCTCATTAGTTGAGCATCTGGGGGATCTTCTTCCTGAATACCGCGAATACTTAACACTAGATAGACATAAAGAAGGAATCAAAAGGTTATTTTGGAACAGGAAAGAGCATCCACTTCAATTCTGGCAAAGCAGTTCAGAGGTTTTAGTAGGTCTTTAGAGAAAACAGAAGGAGGGAATGCAAGGGGCGAGTTTGAGCATGGCCTTTGTACACCAAGGATACCACCAGGCTGTGCAGCACCTGGCCATGGACTGAAGTCTTATCAGAGCTGAATTATCTATTACAATCTATTCAAAATCTACCAAAATCTGAAACGGGGACAAAAAATGCACCAGGAGACGGTTTCCTTAAGCTTAAGTTCAACAAAGCCTTAAGCTTAGATTCAACAAAGCCAAGCGCAGCAGTCTGTGTGCTCAGACCATTCAAGCTTGATTCCAAGCAAATTCCAGTTAAAAACTTAATCTCCCCCTTTTTTTGACCATTTATTCTGAGCTCCTCTTGTTAAAAAGAGAAGAACTCACGAGAGATTGAGGCAACACAAAAAAAGTGCCCAACAGCTTTGGGGCTTTTCACTGCTGGACAGTTTTAATTGGGTGAACAGTTGGTCTGAACCTTGCAAAGCTACCAAAGCAAATGACCTTTTCCAAATGGGAATTGACAGGTTCATGGGATATTACATTCCCTACTGAAGCTTAAACACAAAAGATGTGGTTACACAAAGATTCTATGTGAGGGCAGGAGAACAATGTGGACGTTGAGACATTAAACATGCACCTTGGTAACAATTCTCAGCATTCTGCAGGCAAAGTAAGAGCTCGTCTAAAACATGCCAATGCACCAGATAGGGGATGGTGAACACAGCCTAACTTGATGTTTTGCAAGCTACCCAGAAATCCCAACATAATTCTGATGGAGAGCGAGCTTTGGAGTGGCTGCTGACCTGAATTCACTCATCAGGACAAGCCAGGTCTCCTCCAGAGCATCCCCAGCCATCTTAACCCAGCAAAAGGCAAAGCAGAAACAGTTCTGATGTAGTAGATGAGTAACTGCTGGACGTGGGCTAAGGCAACAACAAATGTTGGCTATTTAAAGGCTTTTCCAACTCATGATGGAATGAATTCCTTTAAACCAAACCCAACTCAGCAGAGCACCTCCTGTATACCCCCTTTCCTGTGTGAACAGTACAGGAAAGGAAACCAAGGATTGTAGTGATAAGACAAGAGGTGATAGGCTCAAACTTAAACAGGGGAAGTTCAGGTTGGAGATGAGGAGGAAGTTCTCTGTGAGCGTGCTGAGGTACTGAACAGGTTGCCCAGAGAAGTGGTAAATGCTCCATCCCTGGCAGTGTTCAAGGCCAGGTTGGAAAGAGTCTTGGGCAACATGGTCTAGTGTGAGGTGTCCCTGCCCATGGCAGGGGGTTGGAGCTGGGTGATTTTAATGTTCTTTCCAACCCCAACTATTCTATGATCCTATGAAACACAGGCAAAAGGTGGGGTTTTATTTATTGTTGGATTTGGGTTTAGAAACCCCCAGTTCTCCTTCTTGCCCAGGGGTCACCAGTGGCCATTTGCTCCTCAGTCTTTTGGGGAAAACTCTTGTTAACCTTCTGGGATGGACACTCATAAATTAAATGAGTTTTGGTGTCACCTTCTAACTTGAACATGCTGCTGCCAAATGTCTTTCTCTGTGCATTATGATGCACATCAGACACCTCACGTTGAAGTCAAGCTCCCAGCTGCAGCTTAATTTTATGTCACTTGTCTCATCATGGTAATTAGACATTAGTTATCATCAATTACGCATAAGCTCAGCTCAAGCTGACTGCTGCAAAGCACGTGTAACACACCTTCACCTCACGGGAAGGCTCTTGGTGGCTGGCAGAAGAAACTAGGAAGGAGTAAACCATCCCCAACTGGTTGCTAACACTTAGTTTTCCTTCCCAGTAGCTGGTGCCGTGCTGGGTTTTGGCTTCAGTCTGGGAATAACGCCGGTAACACACCAATGCTTTTGCTGTTGCTCGGTAGCACTTACCCTGATCAAGGACTCCTCAGGCTCTCGTGCTCTGCCAGTGAGGAGGGGCACAAGAAGCCAGGAGGGAGCAGAGACAGGACACCTGAGCTGAACTAGCCAAGGGGATATTCCATACCATGGAATGTCATGCTGGGATAGAAACATAGGGGGGTGCCACCCAGAAGGGGCCAATCGCTGCTGGGGTCAGGCCAGGTATCGGTCAGCGGGTGCTGAGCAATTGTACTGGGCATCACTTGAGTTCATTGGTTTTCTTTCCTTTCCTCTTTCAGTTTTATATTCTCCCCCCTTGCTATTTCCCTTATCACTATTAGTAGTAGTTTTATATTGTACTTCAGTTATTAAACTGCTCTTATCTCAACCGTGGGGTTTACACCCTTCTGATTCTGGCTTTAACCCGACAGAGGGGAGATGGAGATGAGCTCTTAGGCAGAAGTTCTTTCCTGTGAGGGTGGTGGGACACTGGCACAGGTTCCCCAGCAGAGCTGTGGCTGCCCCATCCCTGGCAGTGTTCTGTCATTCTCTGAATACTCCAGGAACTGGAGTTATGGCTCAACCAGCGATGGCACATGCTTTAAATCAAAGCACGACTTAAAAATTCCTTGCAGAGAGGTAAAATCCTTCAGAATCCATCACTTTTATGGATATACAGGACAAACCCAACACTGGCTCAGGAAGCCTGAGGAGTGGCTCCTGTCCACTGCACTAATACAGCATTGTGCATCCTCTGGCACGTCACCTACCAGAGAGTCATCAAATCTGTAAAATAATTATACAAAATGAAATCCCCATCATTCCTAATTAATCTTTCATTAAAATACAGCCCAACCTGAGGTGCTGAGCCTCAGTCAGTATGCAAATGCAATCATTACAATATATTTGCATCTCATTAATTAAAGATTCACAGTTCTGTAATGAACTGAACAAGATCCCTGGTACCAAAATAAGTGAGACATGCTTGGACTTGCTTTTCTTTAGAGAACAAGCAGAAGAACATAACAAATGTGTCTATTTGGTGCAGGATACCCCACGTTAGAACCGAAACCAGCTCAATTCAGCCCAGAAGCAACCAGTCTGTACTGTCTGAAGTGTAAAACACGTGTGGGAAGTGTGAGGGAACAGGAGGTGAGTGCTGGACCTGCACCTCTCCTCATCTGCAGCTCAGTTTTGTCCCAGATGACCCCGTCCCCTCTTTTCCACTTGCAAATCTCAGTAACTCACATTAAATCTCAACTACGGCGGGGGGTTCTTCGGGCAGAAGAGTTTCCTCCATTTGGCAGCCCACAAATCAAGCTGTTAGCTGAGAAAGCTTCTATCTTATTAGCTTTTACCCAAAGCAATCCTGAACCCCTTCTCAACTCCTTCTCCACGCTACCAAAACCCCACACCCCCACCTGGGGGCTCATTTGTCACAGTGGGGAGAGAGGAAAACCAATGGGAACAGAAGACAAAAGGCAGTGGGGCTCCGAGCGCCGCAGAACAAGACTCTGCTCCAGCAGGATGTCAAAAAATTCAGCAGCAAAGAGCCCACATGTTCCCCCTTCCCTTGCCAAGGCATAACTGAGTGAGAAGGTACCTGGTGCATTAACCCAGCTGAGTAAGAGGCAGGATGGAGGGCTGCAGCTGGAAACACCACCAGAAAACATCATGCTCCATGTTACAACACTGCCACAAACACATTTCCTACCTGAGAGAGGCAGAGCCCAAGTCCCACCACACAGAAGTGGGTAGAGATGCATTTGCCATGCCCCAAGGGGCCTGAAACCCAGCATGGACTCATGTCCTCCATCAGCCCACAGGCAAAGTCCTGAAACATCATATTCAGCACTAAAAAGCTTGTATCTTTAACACTACAGATGCTTCACTCTGATTTTAAGATAGAATTCTGCCATGTTTGAACTCATACACCTGAGGCACAACCCAACCAGCAAAAACCCTGCTGGGTAGATTAAAACTGCTCCAAATGCTTCTGTGAGCTCCCAAATTGATTGGATTTGATGCCTCTTCAAATAGCTGCGTATGCTCCAGGCAGCTCTTTAAGACTTGGAAATAAAATACCTGCTTTTCCCAGAACTGGTTTGAAATCATCAAAACGGAGAATTATTTGGGGCAGGGGGGGTGAGGAAGGGGGCTTGGGTGAGATGTGAACTGTGGCCAAATCTATTTCAATGACAAAGAGTCGTTTCTCATTTCTTTTTAATTACTAACCAGGACGGAGGAGCATTTCTCAGCACCCTTTGTACAGCTGATCCTGAGCTATTGTGAGCGACACTCGCGCTCCAACAAAGAGCACCAGAAAGATGGGGGGGGAGGAGGAGGAACGTGTTGGAAACTGATTTCTCAGCTAGAAAAGAAGCTTGTGTGCCTGGGTCACAAACCCCCTTGTGCTACAGTAGGCCCAGGCTTTTGTTTGCTCCAAGCCATAACATCTGCTCCCTGCAATTTAAATAAGGAAGAGACAGAGCATCAGACATTCAAAAACCTCCGAGACCAAAGCGAAAGCAGCATCAGGCTGGCCCTGGTTACCTCGGAGAAATCCCAGTTTCAATCCCGAAAACACAGGAGAGGGAAGGAAAAACGGATGAAAGACCCTTTTTAAGGACAGTGATCCTCACAGGATGGACACACGCCAAAGCACACCCGGCCAACACACTTAATCCCACCCCGTTTCTCTTCAGCAGCACACTGCTGTGGCGAGAAGGCAATATCTGCAACCAAACTCTCCTCATGTCTGCCTCAAAGCTATTTAGAAAGCACAGCCAAGTGTCCCTTTTTCCCTGGAACAGTTATTTGTCAACGTGCTACTCTTACTACCACCACAATTTGGGTACCAGTTCCTTAAAGGGGAAAACCACCACCATTTTCCAGCTTACAGAGACAAATAGAGCCTGAAGTTGTAGAATCTATGAGGGAAAACACGGGCTGCGTTAAACAGGAGCAAAGCTAACAGGGAAACAAGGGGGGTTTGGCAAGCCAAAGCCAAACCCAGCACCAACACACCTGTTTTCTCCTTGATCTCACACAGGACACTGAACAGAGCAGGCTTCATTCTGTGGCAGTTCAAGGCATGCTTTCTGAAATGCAAGAAGAAGAAAGAAGGAGTTGAAGGCCCACGGGGAAAGGCAGAGCCGGAGCACGCCACAGTCACAGCAGGTTAGCACCCAGATCTGGTACTTGGGGAGAAAAAGTTCCTTGTGGAGTTTGGGATGCTTCGAGAACATCTCATGATGGAAGCCACCCAACAGGAAGGAAAAGCCCGGTGGGTTCAGAGCACAGGGAACCCAAACAGCAGGAACACGGACTTGCAGTCACCTGCCCCCATGGAAAGCAGGTTGCACTGGGCAGATCCGAGCAGAGAGTTTTACTGCACGTGCTGGTTCTGCCTTTTTGAAGCTCTTCTGGCATTTGCTGCCTTGTTTTCCCCCTTCTCCCCAGGAAGAGGCAGCATTAATGACACCATTAACACAGAAGCCACCCTCATGTCTAATCAAAACAGAGAACTGCGCCTTGGGCTGAGCTGAACACACGTTTGGAGCATGGTGGTGAGCACCGTGTGAAGCAGGTTTCACATGGGGGGTATTTGACCTATCTTCTGGGGCAGCCCACCCTTAGGTGCCCAACTTGTGCTGGAAGTGAGCAGAAAGCAGCGGTCTGGCTGCAACATCCATCTCCAAAAGTCTCTTTTTGCTTCTTGTGAGCCCTTTGCAAGTCGGAAATAGTATTTCAATGGCCTTTTACAGCGTGGTTGCAAGCTGGGTTTGAGCTAAATACAAACTGGCCTTTCCTTCTCACATGCCCGCTGGCAGAAACTGAAGTCAGCTGAAGGCTTCCCTCGGTGACACGGCCAAAACCCGGTCAGTGAGGGAGATGTTTGATAACATCAACTCCACACAAACAGCCGGAGAACAAAGGCAGCCGGGAAGGCAGCGCTGGAGCCTATTGTCCTCGCCTGACGAGGGGAAAACGGAAGAGAGCAGGAGAAGGGCAATGACTCCGGAGCCTCTGCACCGCGACCTAAAAAGCTGCGTTTAGGTACGAGGCAGCAGAGATAAGTCCCAGCCTAATTCTGCAATTCACAGGGCTGCTAACTCTTGTGAGGAGGACTGTGCAACCCCGACACCCTCGTGCAGAAGAGAAGAGCTTCTTTCTTTGGTGTATTGTCGTGTATAGATCTAGAAGTGCTTTAAAATTCAAGGGCCTTTGGAGCTTCAGCTGGCGCTTGACAGGGCTGCTAAACCCAAGTTGAACTAATTTAGCTTAAAACAACGGTCAGGCCGGTTTTCAAAGGTCATTTCTCAACTATGAGATTAATAAATGCACCCAAAACCGGCCAAACTTTAGGTTGAGATTAATAAACAGACCCCAAACCGGCCAAACGTTAGGTTGAGATTAAAGAAATGGACCCAAACCGGCCAAACTTTAGGGTGAGATTAAACAAATAGACCCAAAACCGACCAAACTTTAGGTCGAGATTAACAGATGTCCCCAAAACCGGCCAAACTTCAGGGTGAGATTAAAGAAACGTCCCCAAAACGGGTGCGAGGGGCTCCCCCTCCCGAGCAAACTTCGGCCCTCACCAGCAGCCGCCGCTTCCGTTCTCCCGTTCCGGGCAGCCTCAGGTCCCCCCGTCCCGGCCAGCCTCAGGCCGGCCAATCCCGTTTGCAGCGGGGACAACGGCTGCGATTTCTGTACCAAGCGCAGCGAGGACGGAGAACCGGAGCATTAACGACGGGGAACCGGGGCACCCTCCCGGTGCGGGAGGCCGGTACTGAAGCGTTCCCCAGCGTCTGGGAGGCCGAGACACGCAAACACCGGGAAACGGACGTGGAACTTTCCGCCTCCAGTGGGCGACTTCCCAGCACTGCCCCCCCTTTTCCCCTACCGGAG
>NW_009944492.1:0-436 GCF_000696875.1 Nestor notabilis | reverse complement strand
ATCTGTCCCTGTCCCTTCCCTGTGTGTCCCTGTCCCTTTCCTGCGTGTCCCTGTCCCCTCCACGTGTATCTCTGTTCTCTCCCCGGGTGTCCCTGTGCCCCTCCTGTGTGTGTCCTTGTCCCTTCCCTGTACATCCCTGTCCGCTCCCCGTGTATCTCTGTTCCTTCCCTGTATGTCTCTGCCCCTGCCATGTGTCCCCTTTGTCCCCCCGTGTGTCTCTGTCCCTTCCCTGTGTGTTCCTGTCCCTTCCCTGTACATTCCTGTCCCTTCCCTGTGTGTCCCTGTCCCCTCCCCGTGTGTCCCTGTCCCTTCCCCGTGTGTCCCTGTCCCCTCCCCATCTATCTCTGTCCTTTCCCTGTGTGTCCCTGTCCCCTTCCCGTGTATCTCTGTTCTCTCCCCGTGTGTCCCTGTGTCCTCCATCTGTCCCTGTCCCTTC
>NW_009944491.1:6887-7923 GCF_000696875.1 Nestor notabilis | reverse complement strand
GCGGGTCCAGTCCCTCTCCCTCGCTTGCTCGCTCTCCCTTTCCTTCTCATTTGAATAATGTCTAATTCGGGGAGGTTTATATTATTGAAATGGCCGCCTGGCTTTCCCCGCCTCTCATGTTTAGTAATTCAGACCTTTAATAACAGCCACTCAGAGCCCAACGCCGTGTTTATATTTTACATTCGCCCCATGTGCTTTTGTGGTTCAATATGATTCTTCTTTCTCGCTCTCTCGCTTTTTTTAAATTTTCTTGGCAACCCACAGGGCCCCGAGATCAAACCCAGGCTGTGTGAGGAGAGGAGGGGGGAGAGCTAGGCCCTGGCTGCTCTGGCAGGCGCCTAGGCCTCACTCTGCTGCTTGATTTATTTACTAATAACCAAAATGACCCCCCCATCTCCACTCCACCCCTGCCAGCAAAAACAAAACCCTCCTGGGGCTTGAGCAGTATCAGATCTGCTCATAGATTCTCAAACACTCATGTCTTTTAAATAAGGAGCTTATTTTTAATTTATAGCAACTCAAGACTGTAAAGCTGTTCCTTTCATATCTGCTTTTCAGAGGCTTGGGCATTTTTGGTCCCTTTGTCCTTGATTCTTTCCTTAAAGGAGAGTTGCTTCTAATTTACGTATCCTGGCACTGAGAGAGCTATAGAAGACACACTCAAAATCTGAACAGCTTTCCTCCTCCCTCTGAACACAAACAGAATTGAATACATTGGAGATAATCTTATTCACCTTCTTTTTGCTTAATGTGGATGCAGTTTAACAGTGTGGTGTGTCAGATGCTTTTGTCGCTGCTTGTATCTTTGACTGTTCTGGGTTTGGATTTTTCTTCTTTTATTTTCCCCTTTCATTTAGATTTTGCTTTCATGACAGAAGATACCACTAGGCAGTACGGGGTCTAGAAAGGAAGATAAGTTTTGTGTGATTGTGTCATAAGAACACCAAGTGAAAATTGAAATTAATCCTCTTAAATTGTCTGGAGTAATTCAGTTTTGAACCGGATATTGGTCTACTTAGAAAGAAAACAAATGGGC
>NW_009944491.1:0-6850 GCF_000696875.1 Nestor notabilis | reverse complement strand
GGAGAGAAAAAGAAAAGGAAATATTTGTGCAGGGATGGGTTTCGGCTGGAACTGTGGAGGTTTCATTAGTGACCATTGTTTTCACCCTGTGGAGAAAAAGGATCTAACAGCAGGGTACTTCAAAGTAACAGTGCCAGATTAGCATGTAAACATCTTTGCGACATGACTAGGAAGAGAGTTCACATACAAATGCAGATGGCATATTTTGTAGTTTGGTGCTAAATTTAATTTGTCACAAAATACCGTGCTGCAGCTAATGAAAAGCATTTTGATTTAAAAAATAATGGCTTGGGTTATTTATCCTTTTTCTTCACCCTTGGTGAAGACAGGCCTTGAATACTAGAAGGAAAAAAATGTGTAGAAGCGGTAATGAGACTGTTCAGGTGACTGACTGTTTCACAGACCAGCAGCACAAGGCTGGCTGGACAAAAAGCAGTAATATGATTTCATGCCTTAAATAGCATATGTTTCTGCACTCGCTTCACAAGCTGTGGTCAAGCCGATGATGTCACTGGCCAGAGGACAAGGTGCAGTTAATTTGATTTATTGACCTGGGGTGAGGTGTAGCACTGAAACCTTCTCATAGGGAAACCATTTATCCGAGGACAATTTCCTTTATAGCAGCAATTTAACCACTGCTGAGACTGTAGATATTTTATCCAGCATGATAAAAATGTACATTGCATCTCGCAAACAAAATTTCTTTTGTCACCGAGGTTTTAGTAATTTCTATAGGATGGAATACTGGATGTTGGCCTTGTGTGGTCTTATGGCTGAGCCGGGGTTTATAACTCTGAATTCAGGTGTTTACATGCCAAAATACAGATGTATTTCTCTCAAATATATATTTGTGTGCCTGTATTGTAGCTTAAAATTTTACTGGAAAGCGATGTAGGTAGAAATGCATCCTCGCCAGTGAAGCCCATAGGCAGCACATTAGTGGAAGCCCCTTTTTCCAAACCCGGGTGTCATCTTCACTTGTCAGAGGATGCCGAGACTGATCATTGATTATTACTCCTCAGTCTTGAGTAAGTTTATCGCTGCTGGGTATCAGTTTTTGAGCTGCTTCTTGAACCTGTATCGGTGATGGGTGGGAGAGTAAAATAAACTTTTTTCTTCCCTATGTGCTGTGGTTACAGTGAAGGGTTATGCTACTGTTGCAGTGCTTCCTAATTTTTACCAGGAAAATACGTTCTCCTGTTTCTGCTGTCCTTTCAGCTTTTATTGCATTAGGGACAGAAGGAAGAAGGCTTGTCCTCCCCATGCAATAGTTCCCCTGCCTGATTACTCTGCTCACTTTACCAAGGTGGCTCTGCCTTTTTTCTCTTGTATTTTCTTTTTTCCTCTTTTTTTTCCCGAAAACTGACCAGTCTGGGAGCTGGTTGGAGAGCAGGCTAAGCCGTGTCAGTAGCCATGCTGCTGCGTGTGGTGCAGGATTGTGAAGGTGTGTGTCAGAATGGTGATTGCTCAACTAGAGGAGCTAGAGGCTTACTCCTCGCTCTCTAGAAGGAAGGGGGAAGAATATGAACTTCCCACCCTGTCATTTTAATGGGAAAAAAAAATTCTCAGGTTTTATGTCACTAACAATTTCTCAAGGATTAGCCTGCAATAACAGTTCAAGCAGTAAGTGTTAATACTGGCTTGATGATGCTGAATGTGGATAGCTTCTGGATGCTTGTCTTGGCGAGTAATGGTGCTGATGTCTGGAGTTACCTTGCTTGACAGAATCGGTGATGTAGCCTTCGACTCAGTCTGTCCCTTAAACCTGGGAAGCACCAACATATTCTGCATTAGGAGTCTCTTACGTGAAGTGAAGAAGTGCTGTTCCTACTTCTGCTCAACTGTAATAATGCCTTGCCCAAAAAAATGAGATTTTGGACACCATTGTCACTTAATCTTTGTCAAGTTTCAGGTGGTAAATTCCATGGTTAGTGTAGCACATTTTCATTGTTTTCTTTACGTTCAGATGCTCAAGGATGTAAATATTTTGGGGTAAATGTTTTGTCCATGCTGTCCAGAATGTTTTTCTTAGTCATCTGTCATCCAGCTTCTTTCTGTTAAATAGTGTTCATCTCCTCCAGAGACATGCTGGTTTTCTCTCCTGGTTCTCTAGCAAATTTGCAATAGTTTTATAGCATGCAGTAAGTCTTCATTTGCTTTCCTTGGATTTTGGCTCCTGTGGATTTCAAGGCTTCAAACCAGATTACAGCATTTCTAATGTGCAAATCTAGTCCACTTAATTTTCTTACGCTTTTTCCAGCATTCAAACTGTTGCTTCCCATAGGATAATAATCTCAATGCTGATACTTTACGCAGCTGACAATTAGGCAGCAGCCTCTGCTACTTGCACTTACAGCTTTATTATTTTCATCTTGAGAGAATCAGTGACAGTCCTGGCAAATGACTGGCTTTTATGACATATGTATTTTCAGTCTCTGTGACAAAGCTGTTGTCAAAAGAAGTTGTTGAACAAAATTAAGTATGACTTGAATGTCCCAAATGTGATATGCTTGGTTGGAGCGCTTAAGCTAGTATGTGAATGAAAGATTATCTCATGTTGCTGGATAGACTTACAGTGCTGGCTGTTTACTACTGCCCAGATTTGCTCCTCTGTTAACAAATTTTCCCCACCTCTTTTCCTAATGTGCCACTTTGTTGTACAGGGAAAAAAAAAAAAAAGGCTGGGATTTGGACTGAGCACGGGAGATAACATTTAAGAAAATATTCAGGTCTTGGTTAGTGTGTATTAAGTGGTTGCTTATATTTCACTTGCAACTGTTTGGCAATTGCTAATCTGAGGAAAGAAAAAAGAAAATCTTTGTGGATGTGTTTTCCTTTCTGTAGTTCTTTACATTAAATTTCTTAATTGTGTGAATAGGACTCGTGCTGCTTAATGCATACTTATTTTTTCTCTGTAAAAAAGGAAATAATTACTTAAGATCTCGGTATTATTCCTTTCCTTAGCTTCCTATTTCACAAGTAGCTATGAAATATCCACATCTGTTAATATAACTGTTACAAATTATGAACTCTACAGTGTGTTACGAAGTCTTTGCAAAAGGAGTTTGTAATAGACTGCTACTGGCTAATTGAATCTAATTGAGTTAGCTTAGGGTTAATAAACAGCACAGCTGAATGGTGAAGTGTTGGTTTGGTATAGAGGATTTACTGGGTTCCAGTCCCAAATTTGTCACCAGTTTTGCTTGCTTTGCTGCTCTGGGCTAAATCCATGTGACGGGAATTACAGAGCGCATTTTCACAGGGGCGTTGCTTGGGGAATAATTAACTAATGTTCTATAGTATCTCTGAAGGTAAGAGTAATCGGATTCTTCTGCTTTTACATGGAATTGTCCAAGCTTGTGCCCAAGTTAAACTTTTTGCTTAGGATGTTTCAGTGCCGTTTATGTGCTCTCATCAACAATGAAGTCCTCCTGTTGTAAAGGCACAGATTACTGTCAGTTCTAACTACAATGTGATGTAGATCTGCTGTAGGGTATGCAGTTTCATGACAGTTTAAATCAGTCCAAGCCTGTCCTCATCTCCCTGTGTGTTCCTGCACTGGTACAGATGCTTGCCTGATTCCTTTGCTGAGCTAGTTCATAGAATTAAATTGGCAGAAAACAAGCCTTGCCAAAAATAATGAATAGGTTTTTTTGTTGGTTTAGCTCTCTGAACTGGCTTACAATAAGATTAGACAAATAGCAGTACCAATCAAGAAAGGGAACAAGAAGCACACGTGTTGACCCAAGTCTTCTCATAATTTCATTCTCCCTGATGGCTTTCCTGTTGGCATAAATGGGGAGTCATGCTCTCAGCCATGTGATCCTGCCACTTACTTGGCACCTCTCCTAGCACTTGCTGGTTTCCAGAATGCTCTAGCTTAACTTGCTAACCTGTTGGAAACCTAGCCCTAAGTGACTTAGGTCTTGGGTGTATGAGTTGAGGTTGGCTCAACAAAGGCCTTCAAATGCAAGAGGGAGAGTAGAACCGTGTGAGTGAAGTGGAGGAAGGGGAAAGAAGGAAGAGAAATGAAGCTTCAAAGCAGCATCACGCCTTCTGGTTGCCTTAGTTGTGTTGTATAAACCACTGTGAAACCACAACTGATTGTGTTGATGAACTCAAGTCAATCTAAAATGGTACTGGCCCAAGGGAAGTGATGGGGATGAGTAGCAATGGGCACTGTGCTGGTCCTCCCGTGCCAGCAACAGGCTGTACATAGATCACTGAAGCCAGTGACGAAACTGCACTGAAGTAGAAGAGTAGCTAAGAAACCAGTATATGGTGACAGTTTGGTGTGGTTTGTGCTGTCATAGTTATGGTTGCATTAATGGTAGCAATGGTAGAAACTCTTAAATAAAAATCATGGAGGAGCCCTTTAAGTGGCTCCCATCATTTTAGTGCTGCTTAGTGAGACACTTCTCTTAAAAGGACATATTGGCAAAAGTACCCAGAAAATTACAGACACTGTTACTTGTGATAAACTTTGGACTGTAAAGCAACCTTAAAGAAACAAACAAGAAACCTCCAAGCCCCCAAAACTCCTCACAAACCAACAAAACCCAACCTCAAACCCCACAACACCCCCCACAAAAATGCCAAGCGTAACTGTTTCAGTCACTTAACATGATCCCCCTGAGACAGATTTATCTTTTCTATAAATTCTGATATTGTGACAAGGACCCTTTTGCTCGTCGTTCATTCCACCCCCCCGCCCCCTAATCCAGTTTGGTATAGAAATTAAGTAGCGTATGGTATTGACAGGGCGTGGAGTTTGACATGGTACGTCAGGGCATGGAGTTTTGGAAAAGGAAGACATGAACAACAAAGTTACTAAAACAGTAAACCCAGCTGAAGAATTAAAATAAGTTGGAAAAAAACCTGTTGAATCAGGCTGGAGATGGAGCTTGCTTCTTCCCTCTCCTGCCCGCTCCATCTTCTCAACCTCCTTTTTGCAGTGAGCTCCTTTGCTGTTTATTCTTTGTCCTTTCAATGATTCAGTTTTATTTGAAAAATAACCATGTGACTTAGTAATTTGTGCCTGACCATACCAGGGTGAAGTTGTAGCTTTATACTACTTGAATATAGTTGGGGGGTGGGGGGAAGAGAGGATGATGATATACAGTGAATACAGGTAGAAATGACTCAGAGGTTTGATGAATCACTCAGTCCCACATTATTAGTTAATACAGTCTACTGAATGAGAAATGAGATTCAAGTTTCTTTCAGGAATCCTGTTGTAAAGATTCCTCTGTAATTATTCATAGTTTTGTTTCTTACCTGCTGATCTTTGGTAACTTACTGTTTTTATTTGAATTTTCAAACGTAAGTTTAAATAGAGAGCTGAATTTGCTTATTTCTAAGGCTGCAAGGTTATGGATATGCCAGGAAATGCTACCCCTACCAACTCCTCTGGGAGTGTTTCCTACCTTATCCTGCAATGCATGTACACACACCCATGTGCACATGACCTTTGGAAAAAGCACCAAAAGCTTGGGCTGGGGAGAGTTTCTTCTAGCTCTGATTGTAGTAGTGGAAGACGTGACTGCTTCTGACCGTTGGAGTTTACTGTCCCCCTGCATCTATTAGTGGGTCTGCCCATTCGGGTACTGTCTAATCCCTTTCAATTAAAATTGGCTGGGTTAGTAAAGACTCTGATCTAAGCTGCCCAAAGTAGCCCAGATAATTCTGATTGAAATCTGGGTGAGAGATTGTCTGAGTTGCTTTGTCATCATACCTGAGGGTACAGTTCATGTTACACTTAATCCAATTTAAGGGTGGAGTGTTGCCAAAAAGAAGCGGGAACATAAGCAGGAAGATTATTGGGCTGCTGCTTTCTGGACTATTGTCTGTTCTGACAGAGCCTGTGTAAAACTGTGTCTTAGCTATTGGCAGAAATGGATTGGGATTGTGTGGAGAAACTGGAGGTAGGAGGGCAAAGGGAGCAGTAACTTTCCACTTGTAACATTTGCTTCTGAATGAGGGTGTCTGTTCTCAATGTTAAAGACATGGTCCTTTCCAGGTTTTATTGAACTTTCCAGGGGTACTTTCCTGGTTTTATTAGATTTATGTTGATCTGATCTGTAAAATGTAAATTGTTATGAGTATTTCCAGTATCTCAAGTGAAGCATGCGGCTTACAAGTCATTTCCCTTAAATGAACTTTATCACAAGATTATCTTTGCTTGCTGTTCCATTTCAGGATGTAGTTACTTTAGACAGTTCATAGCAACAAAGCTAAACATGGGAACTTGGGAGTAGCTTTCAGAACAGTTGAGAACTTCTGCATATTTTAGTGTGAGGTCTGGCTTCTGGCTTCAAATCAGCCACGATGTCTCACACAGCAAATTGTTTTAATCTCATCATTGCTAACCTTTATTCAACTATTATTTTACTGTCACTCTTCTCAGAGACTTCTCTTTGGTTAGGATGGGGGTGCCCAAGTAAGGAAGACACCATCACACCTATGCTGTCTGTTGAATTTTGCTAACAACTGTCCTAGAAAAACATGTTGAAGTAGCAGCAGTAGTTGTAGGACAGACTTTGAGTCAAAGCTATCAAATGAGGATGCATCAGGTAGAAACATGTAAACCATAAACCTGATTGTTTTCCAAAGTTGATTTTACTCAGTTTTTGCAAAAGAACCAGATCTTCTAAAGTTGCAGGAATCTTCCAAGTATCTGGTTTTAAACCAACCTTTGCTTATCTCCCCCTTCCCCCCAGTGTGTGTAAGGTTGTACAAAGAAGGACTAAGCAGTCAGTTGCATGTTCTTCACCTCTGGCTCGGGAAAGTGCTGAGCTGCAAATTCTTTGCATTTGGGAATGCAATCAGAGCAACTATCCCTGAGTTTACA
>NW_009944490.1:14069-17073 GCF_000696875.1 Nestor notabilis | reverse complement strand
GTGCTGCAGGAGAGCCCCCTCTACGACTGCCGCTGCAAGAGAGGCATGAAGAAGGAGCTTCAGTGCCTTCAGATCTACTGGAGTATACACCTCGGGCTGACTGAAGGTAAGGGGCAGGGCTCTGTGGGGTTGCAGTGGGATGGAGGCTGAGAAGCAGAGGTGACCCACACCTTGAGGTTGGGAAGCTCCAAAGGCACCTCACTGCTTCTAGGGGCACCCCAGGCAAGGCAGACGGTCCCCCCCTTTCTCATAAGACGCTGATGGAGGCCAGGCTGATGGTCTGCCCTATGTGGGCACAGGGCGAGGGAGAAAGAGCATGGGGATGTGTGGCAGCAAGAACTGAGCTCTGTCATGTCAGAGCGTGTTCCCTGGGCATCCAGGCACCTGTAAGCTGGATCTTCTCCAGGCTCCATCCCTTCTGTCTGCCCCAAAGGAGATGTGCCCATGGGGTGAAGCACACCTGGTGTATAGCTTTGCACTTAGTTATCGGCTGTGGGGGTGTCTCAGGGTGCCGAGGTTGTCACTGCCTCCTCATGCCCCCTGTTAGCCCTTGCTCTGGTGGGTTTAGTGGGCTGAGGAGCAGCAGGGAGGGCTTGACCGGACCTCATCTTGCAGAGAGTTGATGCACCAGAGCCTGTTGTCATTGCAGCCTGGTGAAGGAGTACATCAGAAGCTGGAGCAGTGCAGGGTTTTGCTGGCCCGGGGTTGCTCTGCTCGTTGCAGGCAGGATTATCTGCCCTCTGCAGGGGCATCAACCCCGTGCTGCTGGTCCAGGGCACAGAGTTGGGCTCAGAGGGAGGAATCACCTGTGAGGGGCTCAGTTGGGGCTGTCAGTGCTGCTGGGGTTTGCTTTGCTGTCCTGTGGGCTCTACCCCTCCTGCCACCCTTGCACAGCTCTGCCAGTGCCCGGCTGGCCCCAGACTGGAGATGAGCGGGGCCAGCATCACTTTAACAGTATAGATCCCTTTAATGGGCTTATGGCTGGCTCTGCGTGTGGGAGCTCTTAAATCCAGCCTCAGCTTGTGCAAAACCCGAGCTGCGGCGCTTTGCTCACAGGGGCACGTCCCCACCTGGCTGGTGGCACCTCGTGAGCAGATGGACCCTCAGCCAAGTGTTGGCAGCTTGGCCCCGCTTCCTCCAGCCATTTGGGCTTGTAAAAACGCCTTTTCCTGTGCAGTTTCCTTCCCCTGCTGACAGCCACCTCCTTCAGCAGCTCCAGCAAAGGGGTTCGTTCCTTGCAGCCCGGGGATGAGCCTCCATCCTTAGCAGCCACATTCCTGTGGTGGGGGCAGGTCTCTGACCTCCCTCCCAAGCTGGGACTGAAGCCAGAGGAGGTGATGGTGGTGCTGGGAGGGTTTTGGTGGTGCAGCAAGGAGGGGTCGGCACAATCTGAAACCCAGCCCCGAGCAGGAATTGCCACTTCATTGTTTCCTACCCCTCAGCAGCAGCCTTCATTCAGCAAGTTCCCAGGGTTTTGCAAGCATGAATGAAGGATGCTGAAGCGTTTGATGGGTGTTCCAGGAGCTGCACCTGCGGGAGGAGGTGGGAAGAGAAGTGATTATACCGAGTCATAAGGAGAGGTGGAAGCTTTGGGGAGATGCAGTAGCTCTTAGCTGTAATGTGCATGAACCAGTGAGTGTAAAAGCAATAAGGAGCCCAAGGTAGACTCTGATCTGCCTTTTAGTGAAGATACTCCCACCCAGCCCTTTGGCCATGGGAGCTAGCCTGTCCCTGCCATTAAGGAGGACTGATTCCACTCCAGCCTCACTCCTAGAGGTTAATTGCATCTCAGCGAGCTCAGGAAAAGTCCACTGCCCTTTTAATGCTCGGTAATTTCCCCAGCAAGCAGCAGGATTCAGCTGCTATTTAATTATTTATTGCATTGGCAAAGCAATATAGCGGGAGGTTCCAGTGTTTCTTAAATGCACTTTAATAAAGGTGCTCTTCGTCATCCAAGCATTAGGAAACCCAGTGAGGAGAAGGGCCTTGACCTGAAGTTGTGCACGCTGTCTGGAGCAGGGCTCCTGCCCCGCGATGAGCAGCATCAGAGCTGCCCTTGATTCATGTAGCATCACCCTGAGTGTGGTATCAAGGCTGAAACCCCACAGCTGATGAATACAGCCCAACCTGGCATCCCACCGGCTCTCCCTGGCCAGTTCTGCCCTCCCATGTTTCCAAGGGATGGTGCTGAGGAGGTTGCTGGGCTTGGGGCAAGAGTCTCACATTGCTGCCTGCCTCTCAATGAGCTTGATTTCCAGTGCTGGATTTCAAATGGCTCTTTAATTACACAGGATAAAGGCTGCTGCTGCCTTGGGCTAATAACAACTCGGGAGCACCATGGCCTGGAGTGGTCCAGGCCCACGGGCAGCGAGGGCAGGGATGCGGGCAGAGACCCTGACAAAAGGGTTGCCAGGCACAGGGAGATCAATGCTCCAGACTGGTCACCTCTGACTGGGGCTCTCAAAGTCCAGCCATTGATTATTTTCTCTCTATATATATTATTTCTGTGGCTGCTGGGGTTTGAGGAGTGTTTCCTCTCCTGAGAGCCGTGACTGGCTCTCCTGAAATCAGCTTTTCCTGGAGATACAGAAAAGCAGAGGGAGTTTGCACTGCAATCCAAGTGGGAGAGACGGGGGCTTGCTCTCAGCCTGGGGACAGATGGACTGTGCTCAGGTTCCCTCTGGAAAGTGAGGACTGTGACGGATGAGTCCCTGGAATGTGGTGTGAGTGGATCAGCGGTGGGGATGCTCCAGTGCTCAAGTGATGAGGTTCTCTGGTCAGGTCTGTGTCCCCTCTCCAGACCCTGAAACCTTCACTTGGAGCTAGCCCGTGCTCTGTGGACGTGGTCGCACAACGGTGACCTTTCGGATCTGAATTCCCTCAAGTCCTGAGCTCAGTTTGAGCTCAGCATCTGCCAAACCTGACGTGCAGAAGGAGCAGGGCTGTGTCTGGAGCAGACGTCAGCAGCTGCAGGCAGCAGCACCCGGCTGCAACCTCCCGGCCA
>NW_009944490.1:12460-13974 GCF_000696875.1 Nestor notabilis | reverse complement strand
TGGGGTGGCGGCCCCACCCCTGGCCATAGGCTCTTTGCTGGCTGAGGTCATTCTCTGCGGAGTTTAATTTGCTGCTTCTCCCCATTTCTTTTCTCCCCTTCCCCTCCAGGAGAAGAGTTCTATGAAGCTTCCCCCTACGAGCCGGTCACTTCTCGTCTCTCTGATGTATTCGGACTCGCTTCAATTTTCTCAGGTAATAAAAGCAACATGGTTTGTCTTCCCTTGCCTGGGAATGCAGACCTGCCGCCGAGCTCCCTGGCTGGGAAAACCTGCTCCTCCTTCCCCCGTGCCTGCTCCTCTGGCTACTTTCCTGCCTGTCCTTTCTCCTATCACCCCACACCTGATGCCTTGAGCATCAGTTGGGGGTGAGACATGACCCCCCCCAGCTGGCTGTGATGCTGAAGCTTGAGGGGGCTGAATGCTGTTGGGTTTTGATGCACTTTGGGACAGATCCTCCCTGTTTCAGACCTTCCCAGTGGGGTGAGGCATTGCTGGGAGCACATGAGCCCCAGTGAGGTGGGGGCTTGTTTGAGCCCCTGCCTGGCAATGATGGCTCCTTGAGCTTCCCATTTCAGCCCAGGCTGTGATTGAAGATTTTACCTTTCATGGGCTTATATACAATAGCTGTGGTGGGCAGGAGACCCTCCCCGCTTTGTCTTGCTGTGTCCCCTCTAGTGTCATGGCATTAGGGCAGAGGAGGGGGACCAGACCCTCCTGCTGCCCATCCATCTCTTGGTCTAAAGTGATTTGTCTTCTGGAAGATTTGGGAGCAGCAGGACACCCATATGTGGGGAAGCCAAGGAGGGGTCTCTCTTTGCTGTTCCTACCCAGCCTCAAGCCAAGCTATGGGATGTTGCTGGGAGAAGGATGCTGAGCCCGTCGGAGCACCTCACGTCTCCCTGCCTCCACATCCTCCTCTGGGGGACCCAAAATGTGCCACCATCCTCAGGAATAATTTTTCCCCATCTATTTCCATGACAACCCTCCTGCTGCTGCTCCCCCCTCCCCTTTTCAAATTAGGTCAGCAATGCCTTGGCTTCTCCTTGCTCTTTCTCCTCTTAATCCTTTCCCCCACCTTGCCCACCACCACAGGGTTTCGGGGGTCCCTGTATCCCCAGACCTCATGGGGTGCACATGGCAGAAGGTGGTGGCACTTTGGGGTCTCCATGGCAATGCTGTGTCCCCCCCTCCCTGGGCTGTGCTTGGGGACACCTCAGAAGAGGGCTCTGATGCTGCATCCTGTCACCCATCAGGTTTTAGTTCCCGAAGGGAATTCGCCAGGCTCCCTCCCAGGAGCTCGGCACTGGTTCGGGATGACGCTGCCACCCCCTCCCGTCTCCCGCCTGCCTTTTGGGATTACATTAGCATCAAGGAAATATTTTAGCTGCTGGGAAGTATGAAAAGCAAAGTGTCTGGAGTGGGGGATTAAACGCTCAGGGGTTGATGTATTCACAAAAGCAAAGTGTGAGGAGAAGGAAGCCTGTCTGGCAATTCTGGGGCTGAGGGGAGGGGAG
>NW_009944490.1:7809-12427 GCF_000696875.1 Nestor notabilis | reverse complement strand
TGCGTCTTCCACCCCTTCCCTGTCCCTCTCACACTGGGCTGGAGCAGTGATTTGCCCCCCAGCACCCCCAGCCCTGACCTGGAGCCCAAGTGATGGAAGCAAATGAGCTGTTTGTGCTGTCTCTGGATAACGAGGCTGAGCAGAGGCTGCTGGTTGCTGCTGGGGATAGTGGAGGGATTACTTCACCTCTCCAGAGAGAAGGGGCTGTGGGAGTGAGGAGGAGGGTGATGCACATTGCTTCTGGACCCCCCCGTCATGGAGCAGAGCATCCTGGGCAGGCAGCGAGGATGCTCTGTAGTGCCAAATGGGGCTGGAGCCTGCCCTTGGGAATCCACAGCCTGCAGGGAAGCAGGAAGAGGCTCCGGGTGGGAAACCAGCCCTACGCTGCCCATGTGGGCACCAACCTGGAGCAGCAGCACCCAAGAGGAGGGTGGGTGCCAGACCCCCAGCTTCAGCCCCTACTGCACAGTGCTGCCTTCTCATCACCCTCCTCCTCTGCCCTGGACCCTGCCCTGTGCAGAGGCGAGGCAGCACCTGCGGAGGGGCCGCTGGTGGCACCAGGTCTCCCAGCACAATCCCCTCCCTGGTCCCTCGTTCCACGGTTCCTTCTCACCTCATGAAATTTTCATGCTTGTGCTTTATTAATGAGCTCCCTAGAAACCCTGCACTTTAAACATCAGCTCTATTAACATGCATCCAGGTCCCTGCAGGTCCTGGGCAGGGCAGCCGCGATGCTCCTGAGGATTAGACAATAAGGCAGCGCTTTGCACAGATCCCGCGCTCGTGCTGTTATCTGCAGGGCTCGGAGCTGGGAGGGAGCAGAGCGGGCTCAGTGCATCCCCCCCGAAACCAGAAGCTGGTGTGGGGAAGGGAACAAGAGGGCAGTGTGTCTCCTAAGCTCTTCAAGCATCTTTTTCCCCTTCTGATCCTCTGGCATCAGGGTTATGAGCTGTCTCCATCCTCAGCCCTCAACTTGGAAGGACCCAGGCTGCAAAATGGCAATCTCTGCTCCACCTGTTCTTCAGGGCTTGGCTGCACAGGGATGCTGTGGACCCCCACAGGATTTATCTTCACCTTTCCCCACCTCTCATGGATTTATTCCTAATAGGGTTTATGGCCTGTTTGCAGGAGGATTCCCCCCAGCACCAGCTCACACTCTGACCATCCACCAGCTCAAACATCTCTCTTAGCTCCAGCAACCTTCTTGCCTCTTGCACTATTTTTCAAGGCAGATCTGCTTATAAATCATACATCATAAGAAGAATTCGCTTTACATATGTCTTATCATCCTCCCTATCGCTGGTAGATCTCCACAGGGGTGTTCCTCACTGGGATAGCACATTTGGCATTTCAAGGGCTCTCTCCAAAGGGCTTTACCCTTTGGCTCTGGGGTCTCCAGGCATCACAGCCCAGGTGGGGAGTGCTGGCCCTGAGTGAAGGAGACATGGGGACCCCACAGTTGTCATGGTGTGGGTGGGAACTGGTGGCACCAAGCCCCTAGAAGCTGCAAACATCCCCCAGTGGCAGTGGAATGTGAGCTGGTTTTGCAGAGGGTGGCATCAGGGGGCTTCCAGCTTCACCTTTTAATCAAGACCCCTTCACGAAGGCAGCACCGTGCTGATGGCTCCCAGCCTGGTGGCTCACCCCAACTTGGATAAGACCATGGGAAAATGAGACAAAGTAGGGTCCTGTGCTGCAAAAGACACCCCAAAGCACTGCTCACTTGTAGGGAAGCCCCCATAGGCAGCTGGGGGAGGCAAAGGGAGGCAGATGCTGCTGATGATGCTCAATGCTCACCCAGGCAGCTGCTTGCCATTTGCTAATTACCAAGGCCCTACAAATAGGGCTGTTGGAAACCCCCTCCTCAGGGCTGGTTTTGGCAGTGGAAGTTGGGGGACAAGGGAAGAATCCAAGGATTTTACTGGGGAGGAGGTGAGGAACAAGGTGGCTGCTAAAACAGCCCCTGGGCTGCTGGGGGTGATCCATTGTTTTGGCAGAAAAGGAGACAATTCAGCGTTCGTTCCCAGCCGGGGGTTTGGTTTTGTCCATCTTATCCCTGTTCGCTTGCTGATGGATTCCAGGATGGATGTGGGATCTGGCTGGTTTCTGCCTCCAGTAGCAGCCCAGGGAGGGAATGGCTGGGAGTGACCCAGTTTTGGGGTGCCCCAGGGTAGGATCTGGGGCTGAGGTGGCCCCGTGCAACTCAGTGGGTTGTGCTGTTCTGGAGCAGGCTGAATAATTAATCATTATTCTTTGAATAATTGACAAGGAAAAAAGCTATTGTGAGTTCATGGCATGATCGATGCACCAGAGACTCTGTTCAGGTCCCCCTGTTGCAGTAGGTGTGCGTTAACCCTTCCCAGGCTGGAGAGGGGGTCTCCAAATCATAGAATCAGTGGGTCGGAAAAGACCTTTAAGATCATCAATGACTGCCAAGGCCACCACTAAAATCAATCAGGGGGATGGGGATGAAGCAGGGGAACCGCACTGGTGCATCCTGCTTCCTCCCTGTAGCATCTCCCCGTGCTGAGGGTATCTTGATGCCAACTCACCCCCTCTCCCTCTTGCTCTCTGGGCAGGAATGGACCCTGCCGCCAACTCCAAAAGCAACCACTGCCTGGACGCGGCCAAAGCCTGCAACCTGAACGACAACTGCAAGCGCCTGCGCTCGGGCTACATCTCCACGTGCAGCAGGGAGATCTCGGCCAGCGAGCACTGCAGCCGCAGGAAGTGCCACAAGGCGCTGCGGCAGTTCTTCGACCGTGTGCCCAGCGAGTACACCTACCGCCTGCTCTTCTGCTCCTGCAAGGACCAGGCGTGTGCCGAGCGCCGGCGCCAAACCATCGTCCCCTCCTGCTCCTATGAGGACAAGGAGAAGCCCAACTGCCTGGACCTGCGCAGCACGTGCCGCATGGATCACCTCTGCCGGTAAGGGGTCCGTGCGAGCTCCTCACGCCATTCCTGGTGCTGGGACAGTTTGTGTGGGGCTGTGGCTTTGCATCGCTCCCATTGTGTGACCCCGCTGCAAATTTGTCTTCCCAATGCTGTGTGACACTTGCTGGCTGGGCCTCCTCCTGCAACAGCTCTATTCTGCATATGAGATGGGGCAGTTGATGCAAAAGGCATTGCAGCGGTGAGGGCACTCGTTCCCTGCAAGCGGCAAAGCCCCTTGATGTGCTTTCAGCATCGCCACTGGAACTCCATGGCTGGTGAAATCCACTGTTTCCCCCATGGCAGAGCAAAGTTGGGAGATCAGGTTTTTGTTCTGTTATGAAACTCATTATTCATACAGCAAAAACCCTCCTGTCACCCTCCAGGGGCTGGCTCAGCCTCATAAAGAACATTTCCTATGAGGAGGAGGATCTTTTTGCCATCAAGGTGATGGAGTTTCCCAGAGCCTGGTGGCAAAATAAATAAATAACATGGCTTCAGGTTTTCCTCCGTGTTTGAAATGTGGGAATGTGGCTTTTTATCAAAAAGTAATACAAAAAGCCAACATCTATGAATAAAAGATACCAGGGCTGCACTGAGATGAGACCAAATGAATGGCAGCAGCTCTCCATCAGAAGCCTGATGCTTGCTCAGACAGTGAGGCTGAGGATGCATGTGGTTGTGGAGGGAATAACCTGCATTAGCAGCGTGTTGAGGGGGGACCAGAGAGGCCGTGGAGCTGCTGAGCATTAATTATAAGCCTGTTCCTGCATGAAATTAAATTCTCCTAGAAAGAGGTGAAGCAGCGAAGGGGGAATCACAAGGCAGCTGCTTTGCTCTAAGTTGGGGATGTGTTTTTCCAGCAGCAGCATGGATGTTGCCTAGATGCGGAGAGGTAGGAGTGGTGGGGGGGGCTCTTGCTCTATAAAGCACCCCTTTGGTGCAAGGGGGTCTCATTCAGTGTCCCTGCTGTGGGCTCAGTGCTTGGAGTATCACTCCAGGACCCCTGGAGATGCTGCTGGTCCAGCCCTGGGGAGCAGCTTGTGCTGAGCACAGCAGCCTGGTGAGGTTTGCACCCACGGCAGGCAGGGTGGGTTTGGGCACTGGGTGTCCCCTTGGCAGAGTGGTTCTGGGCTGGATGTGGAGGGCTGTGGTGCTGGGGGGGCCACTCTTCTCTCCTCTCCCTCCTGCCTCTCCAAGGCCCCTGTGTTTATAAATAACAAAGCTTTGGCAGGCAGCTTCTGCCGAGATCATCTCCAGGTGCTGGATGTGTATAAATAGAGTGTGTGGCTTTGTCCTCCTTCCCACGGCATCTGCATCCACCAGCCTCCACCCAGGAGCAACCTGGCGTGAAACCCCTCCGTGCTCCATCATCCTAAGCCTTGGCGCGGGGCAAGGCAAGGCTGGGGTCTGCCGTGGGATTCCCTGTCTATGCCTGTGCTTATCAGCATCATGGAGTGATGCTTGTCCTTAGCTGTGCACGGGACTGGCAAGGGCACTGAACTCCGAGCGGATCCGCGAGCTCTGAAACCCTGCGGAGACAGATGAGATGCTGCTCCCGCACGAGCTGCCAGAGTAATTAAACCTCCTGGCTGAGGGCCTAATGAGCAGCAAAGCCCTTCACCAGGATGGGGCTTTGCGGGGGGGTTTCTAGCTGTCATCTTGCTGCAGTTGGTGCCGAGCTGCT
>NW_009944490.1:3807-7753 GCF_000696875.1 Nestor notabilis | reverse complement strand
CAGTCACAGCCTGGTTTGTGTGGGAGGGACCTTAAAACTCCTCCAGCTCCAACCCCTGCCCCGGGCAGGGACACCTTCCACTGGAGCAGGTTGCTCCAAGCCCCTGTGTCCAACCTGACCTTGAGCCCTGCCAGGGATGGGGCAGCCCCAGCTTCTCTGGGCACCCTGTGCCAGCGCCTCAGCACCCTCACAGGGAAGAGCTTCTGCCTCAGAGCTCATCTCAATCCCCCCTCTGGCAGGTTAAAGCCATTCCCCTTGTCCTGTCCCTACCTGATCTTGTCCAAAGCCCCTCTCCAGGTTCCCTGGAGCCCCTTTAGGTATTATAATGCTTTGGACTGGGGTATTTTAGCCATCATCTTGGCATGGAGCAGGGTCTGCATGACTTGGAGGTCCCCATGGCTCAGAAGAAGGTGCTGTGCAGCCCCTCCATTTGACATGAGGCCTCAAAGGGGCCTGGATGTGGCCCTGGAGCCCCCCTGCATCCCTGCATGGGCTTGGATGGTGGTGAGGGCAAGAGCATAACCTGTGCCTTCCCTTCCCAGGAGTAGGGCACTGGATCTGGGATACCTGGGGCTGAAGTCCTGGGCATTGCTCTAGGAAAGCAATTCAAACATCTGGCTGTGACCTGTGAAGCTGCTTAATACCCCCAGCGAGATGCCCGAGCCCCTTCGCCCAGCTCCCGGCCGCGAGAGCAGGAGCAATCAAGCCCAGATCACTGCAATTTAGGAAGCTCTTTTTGCCAGGAAACTTCTCCCAGCACAATAGAGGAGCCTGATGCACTCCTCGAGCTTTGTGGCTGATTGCAATGGACAGGTTTGAGCTCCCAGAATATAAAACCCCTTTGCAAAATACTAACCTCAGTGATGGGGAAAGGGAAGGGGAGAAAAGAGCTGATTTCAGCAGCTGCAGTTTGCTGTATTTTTCATCTTGCATCAGCAAGTCAGGAACACAAATAATCTGGTCTTATATGCTTCAGTGATGCTGGTGCTGAAGAATTTCCCAGCCTCTGCTGGCTGTAGCTCCTCAGATGCCAGAAGCAGGCGATGGCTTTAACCTGCCAGAGGAGAGACCGAGATGAGCTCTGAGGCAGAAGCTCTTCCCTGTGAGGGTGCTGAGGTGCTGGCACAGGGTGCCCAGAGAAGCTGTGGCTGCCCCATCCCTGGCAGTGTTCAAGGCCAGGTTGGACACAGGGGCTTGGAGCAACCTGCTCTAGTGGAAGGTGTCCCTGCCCAGGGCAGGGGGTTGGAGCTGGAGGAGCTTTCAGGTGCCTCCTGACACAAACCAGTGTGTGGCTGTTTCATTTGCTTGAGTTCTCTTGCTATTTTCGGTGTATTCCTCACCCCAGGACCCTGAGGGGGGCTGGTCTCAGGGGGGGGTGAGCAAAGGAACTGATCTGGGCTGCTGGGTATTGATTAAACACCAATCGTGGGAACAAAACCCTTTCGTGTTTTCAAACCCACATCCTCATCTTCACACCCTTTGTTTAGCCCAGACAAGACACCATCTATAATGGATGATTCCTTGATGAACAGCGGAGCGGCAGCTCGACTTCCTCATTACACCGTGTAATGAGAGAGGCTCGGAAGTGCAGCTCTGCTGTCTGGGAGAGAGAAGGAGGAGGAAAAAATGCTCCTGGATTTAACTGTGGCTCTGGGTGCTGTTGGGAGGACCAATGCTTGAGTCTGGAGTGGGACCAGCCACTGCTGATGGGTTCCCTGGGTGCAATAATGTGGGAAGCCTCCAAATGTAACCTTAAATTAGGAAATGGGTGGCTTGACTTCCCTGTGTGGGCGAAACAGAGGGATGCAGCGAGTGGGGCAGCACCCTGGAGATCTTCCCCCTGGGATCCCATGGGTACCAATGGGGGAAGGCAGCTCAAAGGGATGTCTCACTCCACGAGCTCAAGGCTAACCTGCTCTTAACAGAGTCATAAGTCAATTCACACTGAATAATTAAATAGAGAACCTTCATAAGTATTGACTTAATGTGACAGCAAGTCTATACTGACTCAGGGTTTGCTTATGTAAACACCATCTCCTGTTCAGCTTAGTTAGCAGTTCAATGAAATAGAACAGTCCTTCAATTAAAATCAAATGATGCATGTGTTTAATCCTTCTATTCTCTTACTGGGTAATGATGGGGCTGGAGCACAGGCGTGAGGAGGGGAAAAACCCATCTTTCAACTGCTCTTATCTGTGATGAATCAAAATGCGATGTCCTAAAAATACATATGGAGAACTGAACTTTTAATTAACGGCGCCGATCTTGGCAGTTGGGCTCTCGTCTGCTTGTCCTCGGTTTCCCTTTTCCTCTCTCTGCCTTTACTCTCATTTGGGAATTTCTCCTTTGCTTCTCTCTGGTTCATTCTGGTTTTGCCTCTTTCCTGCTGTCCCCATCTCGCTGGGGGGCTTTGGAATGGGGGATCAGTGCCCCTCCTGCAGCGCTGTGCTACAGCAGAAAGATGGTTTTCACTAAAAGCAGGAACAAACCTTGGCTCGTACCGGAGCCAGTGACTCCAGTCTCCAGAGGTAACATTTCCTGGATAAAGCAAGTATTTCCATTGATCCTTCTTCTTTCTTCCCCGCTGTGAGCTGTTTCCGAGCTTCGGGAGAGGGTCATCCAGAAAAGTTACGCTCCAGCTTCCCTCGAATTCTTTTTGCCGATCCCTGTCCCCAGGGCTCTTTGAATTACCTGGGCCGCTGTTGTTGGTGTTTGAGGTTGCTTTGTTTTGTCTCAGCATCTCCTGGCTTTGAAAGCATTCATCTCCAGCAGGACACACGGGTGTTGGGAGGATGCCCGTGGGTTTCTCATGTTCTGCTGAGTTTTTCTGTGTTGTCACAGCTTCTTGAACATGCAGGGCTCCACGGGGGGGGAGAAGCACGCTTCCCATCCTTATGCTCGTGGCTCTTAAAGCCATTTTCCCTTGGTCCCTGTAAATTGCCTGCAAAAAAAACATCTCTTGAGTAATTTCCACATCTTGGACATTTTCTGCATGAAATATTCACGAGCCGGATACTGCTTTGATGGGTGGTGAGTTATTACCAGTGCCAGGCTTGGACTTCTCTGAGGCGCATGGTGATGGGAACAGTAAGCACCCAATTAGGTACCTTGCATCTGTGCTGGGGATTTTTTCTTTCTTTGCTTAAAAGATTGCAAAGAAAAAGAAAAGCCCCGATCAAAACCCCTCTGCTGTGTAGGTACCTTTTAATGTCAGAGCGAGGGTGTCTTGCTGGTGCTGGCAAGCTGCTCCTCAATTCCTGCTCGATAACAAGGCGAGGAGATGAGTTCTCAGCCAGGAGCTGATGGGATCAACAAAGTCCCCTACATGGGGGATAGCTGCACTGGGGGTGCGGGGATGGACACGGGAGGTGTCTGGAGCTGGGCAGGGAGAAAGAAGCATTAAAGCTCCTGAACCCCCGGGGTTGTCCACCTTTGGTATCAGCCTGGTCTTTTCATCCAGAAATCAAATGAGTTTTCTCAATGCATCAAAGAGAAACAGCTTGGAAACTCCTAATCTTCAAATTCCACACTTGGAGCAGATTTGGGATGTGATATGTGTGGTATATATAGAATTATTTCTTGTTAATCTGTTTTTTCACTCATATTTTTCCTTCTCCCCCTCCTTGGAGGCCTTCCAGGACAATAATGTGCTGGCTGAGGCTTTGCCCTGCAGCTCCCTGTGCCAGCATCCTCCATCCCCATCCCAGCAATTCCCATCCCAGGTCTTTGCAAGGCAGAGCCTGGCCAGACCCACCTGCTGCATCATGCTGCCAGCCAGCAATTTGGCACCAGTTCCTCCTGTTTCTGCTAAGCTGGACTTGGCTCTTTGTCCTTTTATTTTGCCTGGGCACTTAAAACAGCAATCTGCGAAGCTATGGGCCAGCTCCAGTAAGTTTATTCCTGGCAGTTAGTCTCAGCCAGCGACTGCAAACTCATTGTATACAAC
>NW_009944490.1:2926-3776 GCF_000696875.1 Nestor notabilis | reverse complement strand
ATCTGTCTTGTATATTCTGGAAAGATTACCAGCTGGCTTGTCATGTATTATGAAAAGAATAACATTTGCCTTAGAGGATGCTCCAAGCCAGGAGCGGGGCCCCGGGGAGCAGCGTGACAAATTTCCATGGCACTCGGTGGTGAACTTGCCCCAGTTCTTTAAGAGAATTGATGTGCCTTCGCCTCTCATTTGGGGAGAGGGGAAATGCTGTCGGAAACTTTACTTATCTCCTGCGAAGAGGAGGAGGAGGAAGGAAGCCAAATACCTTCCTGCAGTGGGGATGGTGTGGAAGGAGCAGAGTTCTGCTCTGCAACACCCACCCCAGGCTTTTGCTTCTGCTCCCACCTTCCCCATATCATGCTGCAGCCACCCCTCACACGCCCTGGTTGCATCTCTCCCTGGGGCCATGTCACTTGTGTTGCTATTTATTAACATCCGAGGTGCAGAAGAGCGTGGCGGTGCCCAGGAGTCCTGCCTCGGAATAACCCAGATGAAGAGGCTGACCTTGCCCTGGAAGCGTGCAGCCTGGCGGGAGGCTGTAAGTGGGTCAGGCAGCTGGTGTAAGTGGGAACATCACCCAGTTCATGCCGCTGGCAGGCGAGAAGAGAGCGCGACCTGTGTGCTCAGCAGCAGAAAGAAGGTACCAAGTACATGGGTGGCTCTTGTCAACCTTCCAGCTGCCCAGGGAGCTTCTTCTGGGGTGATGCTGGGGTCCCTGAAGGACCACAAGTCCCCAGGACAGGCTCAGCTGCTCCACAGGAGATGGTTGCATCAGTGGGCGTGAAACTCCATGGAAAAACCCCAGTCATGGATGGCTGTAAACAGTGGGAATCTCCAGGAAACCACTGCA
>NW_009944490.1:0-2895 GCF_000696875.1 Nestor notabilis | reverse complement strand
CATGGAGCATCCAGCCCCAAGCAGCTGTGCGTTATTCCTTCTTATGTCCTTTCCCTGTCATTCCATGAAGCCACAGTGGCCTTTGGGCTGTGGGCTCAGCACCAGCATCTCTGCTCCTCTCTGGCTGCATTTCAGCCCCTCGCTCCCTTAGCGTGCTCAAGATGTGGCATGATGGGAAGTGCTGGGTGGATGGAAGGTAGCACTGCTGGTTCCTTCTCCCTCGTTTAATCACTGCTGCTTTTCTTCCTCCACCTAATTTGATCGAAACCTTCTGAAAACAAATAATTCCTATTAAAAAAAACCAACCCAAACCCACACACAATTTCTACCCCTTATTTTCATCAGTTCTTATGGCTTTAGGCAGGTACCGTTGGATGATTTGATCACTGGTTGGACAAAGATGACATTTAATTAAGAAGCAAGGAAAAGGAAGCTGAGGAAAATAATGTATGCCTCCTGCTTTCTGTAAGAAGTGTGGGAAAAAAGAGCTGAGGAGATTTTCTGTTATGAAATCAAGGTCTCATCTCCAATGTCAGCAGTTTGGCTGCTTTGCAGCGATTCCTGCTTGTGATTGAGATCCAGCGCGGGGCACAATTCAGCCTCACGTTTAGTCATTCCATGACTGAGTCAGTTTGGGAATCTGTAGCCAGTCCATTGGCCCACCTGGTCCATCTGTCTGTCCTCTTGGACATCCTTCCCATTTCTTTATCCTTCCGCCACAGTGATTCGATTCATCCCAAGGTAAATCTTCAGGGCATCACATGGGAAGCGTGGGTTTGTGTCAGCAAAGTCCAGTTGCTGCTGCACCTGGAAGCACCTGTGCTCCCATCCCTCCTTACGCTTTTGCTGTGCATTATGCCAAGCAGTGAGGAAGTTAGGAGTGGAAATCAGTGTCTCTTGTCCCTTTCTTATCCCTCCTGGTCCTGCTGGTTCTCCCTATTTCTACTCCTTCTGAGGGCAGGCGCATCTCAGCTGGGCTTTCTGCAAGCCTGACTTTTGGTCTTTCCCCTTCTCAGCTTCCAAAGAAGAAAGGGAAATGTAACCCCCAACCTCAGGTGTTTTAGTTGCACTCTGAGCTTTAACATTTCAGAGGGAAGATAAAAGCAAGTGGTGAAATTTTACAGTCGCTTAATGCCACTGGCAGCGGAGTGGCCAAATGAGGCTGTGAAGTTTCTGGTGTGTTCTGGCAGGAGTGGTGGGGTGAGTCAGTTGTCCTTCAATAGACTTAGATCATAGAATCACAGCCTGGTTTGTGTTGAACGGACCTTAAAGCTCCTCCAGCTCCAACCCCTGCCCCGGGCAGGGACACCTTCCACTAGAGCAGGTTGCTCCAAGCCCCTGTGTCCAACCTGGCCTTGAACACTGCCAGGGATGCAGTAACCTGGCCTTGACTGTTGCTCCTTGCTGCTCCGTTGTTCCATGCCGGGAGCAGTGGTGAAATCCCATCCCTGTCCCTCTCGCTTTTTGCACCCAGGTCCCGTTTGGCTGATTTCCACACCAACTGCCAAGCCTCCTTCCAGACCCTTACGAGCTGCCCTGGGGACAACTACCAGGCTTGCCTGGGCTCCTATGCAGGGCTCATCGGTGAGTGCCGCGGGGTAGGGATGGTGAAGGGTCTCTTGCACTACAGCTCCTCATCCCTCTTCTTTCTCCTTACCTGGGAGCAGGCTTTGATATGACGCCCAACTACATTGATGCCAGCACCACCAGCATCACCATATCACCCTGGTGCTCCTGCAAAGGCAGTGGCAACATGGAGGAAGAGTGTGAGAAGTTCCTCCGAGACTTCACGGAAAACCCGTGTCTCCGTAAGGCGCTTCCCTGTCCCCCTCCTCACCCTGCCCCATCCCTGGTGGGGTGCAGCCTCCAATAAACGTCTCCTACCCCCTAGGAAATGCCATCCAAGCTTTTGGCAATGGCACTGATGTGAACCTCTCCCCCAAGAATCCCTTGCCCCCCATCACCCTGCCACCGAAGACAGAGAAGAGCCCTGCTTTGCCAGATGACATCAATGACAGCAACACTATATATGACACGAGCATTATCTCCACCTGCACCTCTGTCCAGGTAGGACCTGAGCCTGGCTGCTGCTGCAAACTGGGAGCACTGGTCTGGACCCTTGGTAGGTCCATCAGCTAGGAGATAGGCTGCAGCCCATGGGCAGCGATAAGTCATGCTCAGTGCCTGCATCCTGGTCTGGATACCATGGTGGTACTCAGCTGCCTGGCAGGATGTGACCATCCCCAGTAATTAGGGGTCTGTGCACTGCTTGGGCGTCTGATGTGGGGAAGGGAGGGATCCATCCCTCTTTCTTGCTTGGGGCATCATCCCCTGCCTGGCACAGCACCATGCCCAGGGCAAGGTGAGCTGGAATAGTCGTGCTGAGCCCCAGCTCCCCTGCCCTGGCTCATTGCAGGAGAAACCAGCTTGGATCCCACATGGATTCAGAAAAGAGGAAGAAGAAAAATCCCTATTTTCTTGCATTACACCAGCCTTGTGGGTCCAGGCTTTGCTCCTTGGGTGGAAGGTTGCTGCTGGGGAGGGACAGGATGGGGCCGGGAGGGGCGGGGGTGGGAGGGGGGGTGGGGCTGGCGGGTGTCGCAGGGTGTAGGCAGGGTCCCCAGCAGAGAGCACTGGGGTTGAGATGAGTCTGGATGAGCAGTTGCAGCCTCACATTGTTTGCACTCTGCTGCTTCAGGCAGGAGCCCAGCAAAGCCCCTGAACTGCAGGGAGCAGAGATGAGCCCCTTTCTTCTCACCTTTCTCAAAGCTCTTCATGCTTCAACACCAACTATGTGCTTCGAGCCATGGTTTCCCCATAAGCAGACCTGTAGGCATCACCCCACACCCTTGGAATGTGGGGACTTCAAACCTCAGCGTGTGACCCTGGGCAGGA
>NW_009944489.1:6843-7826 GCF_000696875.1 Nestor notabilis | reverse complement strand
CACCTCCATCAGCAGTGAGGCCGTCTCTGATGTGGTGGGCGCAGAGGGCCCTGGTCACCCCCGGCAGGGTGGGAAGCAGCCCCCACAGCTCCCTGCCCATACTCACACTTGATTAACTTCACCACTTCAAGGTGAGAGCTGTTGGTCACCATCGTGCCGTTCACCTGGGAGAGGAGAAAGGGGGTCAAGCAGGCTGGGGTCAGGGGGTACATGGCCCCATGGGGATGGTGACAGCCGGGGATGCTCACCTTGACGATGCGGTCCCCCTCCTGCACCCCGGCTCTCATGGCTGCTCCCCCTGTGACACAGGGAGCAGAGACAGGAGTCAGCGAACAGAGCCCAAAGCTCCTCTCCCGCTGCTCCCAGGTCCTCTCAGCACGTTCTGTGCCATTCATCCTGCCAGGGTGGGGACACGGGGGCCACCAGGCACACGTATCCCATGGGACAAGGCGGGCGATGAAGCCTTGGGTGCTTTATGCTCCCAGCTCATCCAGACAAGCTCCTCTGCTTCCCCAGCCTTTTCCATCCGTCTCAGGGTGGAAGAGAGGGCCCCAACCTGTTATCCCAGCATCCACGTTGGCTCCGACACATCCACATGCCTGGATCCAAAGGCAGGAGCGGGGCCCAGGAAGAGCAGCACTGCTCTGCCTCCTCTCCCCCTGCTCTTTAACCGAGCTCCCGAGGTTGGAATACATGAAAAATCCACTTTTCCTCAAGCCAAAACCAAGAGGAAAACGTTTCCATGAGGTTCAGCTCCAAGCCAAGGGCCTGAGACACAGCAGCGAGCTCTGACACTGGAAAGTACGTTGGATTGTTGGGATTCTTTCAGCTCCAGCCATCTCCTTATTGGCAAATGAAGCCAGTGGGGAGAGGGGGGACAGGACCCTGGGATGTCCTGCACGCAGGGACATGGTCCCTGTGCCCCCAGCCAGCCCTGGGGTGAGGGGGTGATGTGGGGGGCTCCCAGTGCAGCTCCAGTTGCA
>NW_009944489.1:6463-6799 GCF_000696875.1 Nestor notabilis | reverse complement strand
ACGCAGGGACATGGTCCCTGTCCCCCCAGCCAGCCCTGGGGTGAGGGGGTGATGTGGGGGGCTCCCAGTGCAGCTCCAGTTGCAGGACACAGACACCCCAGCGCTAACCTGCCCTGGAACCACTCAGCGTTTTCCCTTTCCTAGATTCCCATTTTTCCTGGCTTTCGGGCTAGAGGGGGGGAAGGGGGAGGAGGTGGGAACATCCGCTGTAAAATAAGCAGCTCATTGTCTATCTCAATTGCTGCTCCCAGCCCTGCCACCCCGCAAAGCCATTAGAGAGCAAAGCCAGCAGCAGCTCGGCCAAGAGCAGGGAGCTGCAAAGGGAATTCGCATCCC
>NW_009944489.1:4078-6332 GCF_000696875.1 Nestor notabilis | reverse complement strand
GGGGGAAGGTGCCCCTGCCCGTGGAAAGGGGTTGGAGCTGGGTGAGCTTTCAGGTCCCTTCAACCCAAACCATTCCCGGGTGCAGAGAGACCCTGAGCTGGGAACTCTCAGGAAGGACCCCCCCGTTCTCCCCTGTTTCCTCACAAGGGGCGAGGGGAGCCCCGAGGCTGCAGCTCCTCTCACCTGGCCGCACCGACTGCACCAGGACGACACGGTCCCCGCTGACGGTGAAGCCGAAGCCATGCTGGTCCTTCTGGATGATGACACAGCGCTGGACCAGGCCTGGGCAGGGAGAGGAGGGAGAACCAGGGAGCCTGTGGGTTCCTCACCCTCCAAACTCCTTGTGTGAAGTCCCTGCTTGGACCCCTTCCCTTGGAAACAGCGTGTCCTGCTGAGCACGGGCAGGCTGGGAAGAGCCCCTGCCTCTGGGATGCACCTCACTGGGCTCCCCATGGCCTCCCCAGGCACTTGCAGCCCTTTCTGGGTGCTGCGAAGGGTCCCCAAAGGGACAGGAGGAGCTGAGGAGGCATCTGGAAACCTACCTGTGGTTTCGGAGGAGTCGGAGGGCTGGCGGCGGTGCCCGGGAGACCTGCGCTCGGAAGAGGAGTCACTCAGAGAAGACAGGCTGCTTAACCTGGGGAGGAAGAGGAGGGGATGAGGGAGAGGGACGTCCGGATGGAGCCATCCCCCATCCATCCATCCATCCATCCATCCATCCATCCATCCATCCCTTTGGGCTTGGGAAAAGGAAATGGAGTGCACAGGCAGCACGGAGCTGGGCAAGGAGAGACAAGAAGCAGACACTGAGCCTCGGGAGTCCTGCAGTGAGGCTCTGGATGCTGGGCTCGTTTCCATGCATCCAAGGACACCACAGGTCCCCTTGCTGGGGGGGTCCCCTTCCCTGTGCCGCTCCATGCTCCCAACATCATCCCAAGGATGCCATCCCGGCTCTGCTGTCCCGTCTCTCCTTCTCCCACCCCAACCAGCCCCAGCTCTCCTGCACGGGTCAGAAAGCAACGGGAAGAGGTAGGAGGTGAAGGTGTTCCCATCGGGAAGCAGGCGGGCTCTGCCCCAGAGGATGAAGCGAGGTGCAGGATGAGAGCAGGCTCGGGAAGCAGCCCCCTGCCGAGAACAACATTCCCAGCCTGGGTTCCCTGCAGGACCATGGAGCCAGGAGCGAGTCACAGCCCCTTGTGGGGGATGAGCAAGAGAGTCCCCCCCAAAACCACCACATGGGGATGCAAAGTCAGAGCCTACAGCAGGATAAGGCCAACAGCCCCACTCCCGTAGGCAGCTCCATGGCTCCTTCCCTGCTCCAAGAGAGGAATGTTGGGAAACGCCTCCTTGAAGGTTGCCTGGATAATCTTAACGCAGACCCAACCTGCACAACTGTTACAGCACAACCTCAATCACACCCTCACTTGCTGAAGTGGGACCTCAGCACGACGGAGCCCGGGATGGGGAAGGAGCCAAAGCATCCCGAGGGCTTTCCCGGGAGCTGAGGGCAGCAGTGGGACCAATTCCCTGTATTTCAGAGGCAATCCAAGATGGGACCAGGGCACCTGTGTCAGCCAAAGGGTGGGTGCAGGATTAACCCCATGGGATTACCCGGCAGCACGGGGCAGGTTGGCCTGATCCTGGCTAAGGGAGGATCGGCTCCTCTTTCCGCATCGGAAAGCCAGGGCTTAAGGAGCTCCTGCACAAGGGGATGGTCACGAAGCCTCTTCCTCAGGAGCTCCAGCAGTGGCAGGGCCAGCCCCCGGCCCGCAGCAGACACGGGAGTAGCCCCCAGTGTCACCCCAGTGGAGATGCCAAGCCCGTGTCCATGTTTCCATCCCGTGGGAAGCAGCCGGGGCAGCGCTGGCTTATTGCCGTCTAAAAGAGTAGTTTAATTCGGCTTTGCATAAGCTGCTTCCTAATTGACTTACAGAGAGGCCAAAGATGCCTTTGTGAACCCAACGCAGGCAGCGGGATGGAGACCTGCTCCCGGCGCCTGTTCCCAAGCCCTGAGGGATCATTCCTTGGGTTTTCCTACAAGTTCTAACTCCCGAGCCCAGAATCCTCACCCATTCCCAGCACTGGGGCCAGTCTCTGAACCGGAACCCGCAGAGGTTTCTGCTATAGAGATGCAAAGACTGGTTTGGGCTGAAGGCTCCTTAAAGCTCCTCCAGTTCCACGGGCAGGGACACCTTCCACTGGAGCAGGTTGCTCCAAGCCCCTGTGTCCAACCTGGCCTTGAACACTGCCAGGGCTG
>NW_009944489.1:2804-3805 GCF_000696875.1 Nestor notabilis | reverse complement strand
GCAGCTCCGGGGCCTCCTCTGGCCTCGCAGCTCCACGTCCCTCTGGTGCTGTTGCCCCGGAGCTGGATGCAGGATGCAGGGAGCGGGGGTGTCCCCAGGGTCCCTCCCTGACCTGCTTTGAGGTTATTTCTCCCAATTTTGGCTGCTTCCAGTGAGCTCAGAGCTCTTTGCTCTTCAGGAACACAGGAGGAGGGGAGGGGGCACCCAGCCAGGCCAGAAGAGAAGAAGACCAAGGAGGGAAACGAACCCACCACAAGCACCACCCTGGTGCTGCCACCTCGGGAGCTTCCCGCAGAGCAAAGGCCACAGTGAGAAGCTTAAGGAGAAGAAGAGCATCAAATCCTCGGAGCAGGTCAACCTCCAGCCAGAGCTTTGCTCCAGCATCAGGAGCTTGATTCTCTTCTCCCTCCCAGGTCTCCAAACGGCAGCTCCCGGGGAGAGAAACCCTGCCTGGGAAGCGGCTGCCTTTGGCAGCGCGCAGGGATGCAGGTGGGGACAGCACCAGCCCATCAGCAAGGGAAAAGTGGGAATATCTATGGAAAACTAAAGCCCACGGCTTGGCAATGGGAATCAGTGTGGCGGTGGGATGCCTCCTGCAACAGAGTCACCGCTTCCACCGCAGCCCAGTGATCCCACGCCGGGATTAGCCGGCATCTCCCGTTCCAAAGCCGGCTGCTCTCTCCCCAGGCCACAGCCCTGTGGATGATTCCACACACTGGGATTCTGGGGACAGGAAGGAAGGAAGGAATTTCAGCTTAAAAAATAAATAAATAAAGAAAAATGATTCAGCTTCCTCCCCTTCCCCCTCCCGCGGCTCGGCCGAGGGAAAGCGTCCAGCCTGGAGCAGCTCCAGCCTCGCAGCGGAAAACCGGGACGTGCATCTCCCGAGGATGGCCCTGCACATCCCGCCGGGAACAGGCCGCGTGGCCCCTGGGAATGCCGGCTCAAAGCCACCCGCTGCTCCTGTGCCGGGGCAGCCCCACGGCGCGCCGGAGCCACCG
>NW_009944489.1:434-2679 GCF_000696875.1 Nestor notabilis | reverse complement strand
TGCAGACACAGCCTGCAGTGACCCCCCTGTCCCTGAGATCCGCTTTTCCTCTCCTCTCTTCCCACCCTGGAGCACGCAGCAGGTTTCCCACTCCCAACAGATCCCACCCGACGCACAGGGTGGGAGCAGCCCAGTGCTGGACCAAGAGCCTGGTGCCTCCATCCCGGCCTTGCTGATCCCAGTGGCTTTGCAGGGGTGAGTTTGCAAATCAGATGGAAACCCCCGTGTAGGCGCCGGGGCCAAGTGGATTTGAATCCCGGGATCCCTCCAGCAGCTCCACTGCAGCAGACACAGGATTCTGCAGGAGCTTCCTTTAAATTAAGGCTTGTAATTAAATGGGGGAAAGACAAATGAGCGCGACGAGCACGGCAGCGCTGCCTGTTCCCGGCGCCATTCCCAACAAGCTGAGGGGCTGTGTGCTGGAGTTTTGCAACGCTCATTCCCAACGGGCAGGAAAAGCCCAAACTCCGTCGGGTGTCGCAGTGGTGACGCCTGCCCGGCTCCCTGGAACCCTGCTCCCTCCCAAAGGAACAGCCCGAACAACCCCGGAGGAGGCTGCGGGAGCTCCGGAGCAGGATTAGACCCAAAAGGGATGGAGCTGGAGCGCTGAGAGCAGCAAGAGCTGAGGAGGAGCACAGGAGGGGAGGAAGGCGTGAGCAGGGATCTGCGTCTTGAAGCCGGGGCTGCCCCATCCCTGGCAGTGTCCAAGGCCAGGTTGGACACAGGGGCTTGGAGCCACCTGCTCGCTTGGAGCATCCTGCTCCAGTGGAAGGTGGCCCTGCCCCTGTCCCTTCAACCCAAACCATTCCATGATTCCATGCTTTTATCTCAGCTGATATTGGCCAAGCACTTCCACACACGCTCTGCACCAGGACCACCACCACCAGTCAGGCCGGACCAGCAGTGCTCCAAAAGCCCTCTCCTCCCACCAGGAAGCCTTTGCCACCCTTCCCTTCCCTTCCCTTCCCTGCCTGCAGGACAAGCACGGCACGGGAATGCAGAGGGAAGCCCACGGGGGAAGCAGAGCCGGGATCCGAATCCCCCATCAAGGATGATGTGGTTTCCTGGGAGTGCTGCAGGATGGGCAGGGACCATCTCCAGGTTCTTCCCAAGCTCTCCAGGTCCTTCCCAAGCTCTCCCAGGTGCCGGGCAGTGTAATCATTAACGGTGCCACTCATCTCCTGGAACACCCAGACTGGCAGATCTGGTTTGTCCGGCGCTGACGAGCGTTTTGGGGTGCGAGATGTGTGGCAGGCACAAAGACAGGGAATAACCTGCCCCCAGGGGATGTTTTCTTCCCGACCTTCTCTCGCAGAGCGCACATCCCCCAGCAGGGAAGATCGCACCTCTTCCCACCTGGGAATTGCTGCTCCCAAAACGCTTTCCATGGGCCTCTCCTCCATGGTCACACGTGAGGTTGGAGAGCAGAGACTAAACCCATGGACAAAGTCACCTCCCGCAGCCACGGTGCCGCTGTCCGTCCGCGCCCCCTCCCACTGGTTGCTCGGGGGTGATGGCAGGATGGGGCTGCCGGGAGGGGGTTTTGGGGGGAAATCCACACGTTAAAGCCTTTCTTCAAGTCCTTTGGGGGGCTGAGGAGCCGCTGCAGCGAGGGACTCGCAGCCCGGCCAGGGCACCGCAGGCTCCTGACCTTAAAGAGCAGAGACGGTGGCTATTTAAAGAGCAGAGAGAAGCTTTAAGCCTGGTAATGCTGCCCCGCAGCTTCCCGAGGTGAATCCTGCTGCTTCCCAGCCCGGGATGGGAGCAAAACCCAGCAGCTCCTTAATTCTGCTCCGGAGGAGGTGGTTGGGAACAGGCAGAGGGGTGTCATCAGCCCCATGGCTAAAGGGCGCGGAGGGAAGCGTGGTGGGATGGTCTGGGAAATGGATGGAAAAGCAAAGGGCTCCGTGGGGAAGGAGGTGGAAGGACGCTACCCGGGAGCCCACCATGAGCATCTTCAACACAGCATCAAAGCAGCCCATCGCCCTGAACTTGGCTTCTTCTGGGTGCAGGGGGTGAAAAGAAGCCCTTGCTCTCAGCACAAAGCTGGTGGCACGGAGGGGAGGGTCATGGAATCATGGAAACCTGGAGTGGGTTGGGTTGAAGGGAGCCTAAAGCTCATCTAGAGCCCCGGGCAGGGATACCTTCCACAGGAGCAGGTTGCTCCAAGCCTCTGTGTCCAAACTGGCCTTGATGGGGCAGCCACAGCTTCCCCATCCAACCACTCCCAATGTCCCAGCACCAC
>NW_009944489.1:0-303 GCF_000696875.1 Nestor notabilis | reverse complement strand
GGGGGGGGCCGGGGGAAGCTCCCCGCCCGCACCAGCCCAGCCACAACCCGTCTCCATCCCTCGGCTCAGCCCGGACCAGACGGGGTTTACCTGGGCGCTCATCCCCGCACCCCGGCTCCATCCCTGCTGCCGTGCGGGACCGGGACACGCCGCCAAAGGGATGTGACCAGGAGCAAAGTGCCCACTTCCAGCTCCCAAACACTCCCAAACCTTGGGCCCTTCCATGGACCAGGCTCCGGGCCCCTCGCTCCCCGCTCCCCCCCCATTCCCAAGGGAATAGTGAACACATCCCGTTGGGCTTTA
>NW_009944488.1:0-856 GCF_000696875.1 Nestor notabilis | reverse complement strand
ACCCCCTGTGGGGGCTCCGTGGGGTGTCTGTGGGGCAGAGGGGCGATGTTGAGGAGCGCTGTAGCGGATGTGTGGGGCAGGGCTCCCCGTTCAGTGCGTCTATGGGGCAGGAAGCTCCTATGGAGGGGCGCTATGGGGGATGTATGGGGCAGAGACCCACTCTTAGGGGGTCCTATGGGGCTGGGAGCCCCCTTTAGGCCTCCTATGGGGCATCTGTAGAGGATGTGTGGGGCTGGGGACCACTCTTAGGGGGTTCTGTGGGGCTGGGAGCCCCCTTTAGGCCTCCTATGGGGCATCTGTAGAGGATGTGTGGGGCTGGGGACCACTCTTAGGGGGTTCTGTGGGGCTGGGAGCCCCCTTTAGGCCTCCTATGGGGCATCTGTAGAGGATGTGTGGGGCTGGGGACCACTCTTAGGGGGTTCTGTGGGGCTGGGAGCCCCCTTTAGGCCTCCTATGGGGCATCTGTAGAGGATGTGTGGGGCTGGGGACCACTCTTAGGGGGTTCTGTGGGGCTGGGAGCCCCCTTTAGGCCTCCTATGGGGCATCTGTAGAGGATGTGTGGGGCTGGGGACCACTCTTAGGGGGTTCTGTGGGGCTGGGAGCCCCCTTTAGGCCTCCTATGGGGCATCTGTAGAGGATGTGTGGGGCTGGGGACCACTCTTAGGGGGTTCTGTGGGGCTGGGAGCCCCCTTTAGGCCTTCTATGGGGCATCTCTAGAGGACGTGTGGGGCTGGGACCCACTGTTAAGGGGTCCTACGTGGGATGTGTGGGGCAGAGACCCCCCTTTCTCCCCTCTATAGGGTATTTATGGGGCAGGGTCCCCCCCTTTAAGTAGCTATGGGGCAGAGCCCCCCCG
>NW_009944487.1:0-2220 GCF_000696875.1 Nestor notabilis | reverse complement strand
CTTGGATTCCAAATCTTAAAAAAAAAAATAAAAATAAAAAAAATTAAACAAAAACTTTTTTTGAAATCCAGTTAGTGACTTCTCAGTGCTAGGAAGGAGAAACTGAAGAAGGGGGCCTATAAGGATGCTGGAGAACCTTTGTTGTACACACTAACCAATGGACTGGGAGGGAGATCTTTTTTAAAACTCTTCTGGGTAGGATGAAAGACTGTAAAATATCAGAATTTCTGGCCGAGAGAGAAGGACTTTTCTGATAGTGTATCAGCCTTTTACCAAAACTAGAGAGGGGAGCAGAGAATTACCTCCCTTTTAAGTAGTACTGTCAGTGAGAGGGTGAAAAGGTCTCCATTGGAAAGAAAATTTCAAGTTGCTGATTCTTTGGAAATCTCTGTTCATGGGTCAAATATCTAAGTTCCTTTGACACCATACCAACAAAACTGTGCCAGAGTAATTGAGGAAGACCTGGCTCCTGCTATCTTCTCTGTGTGTAGTCTGACCTTTTTTACCTATACCGTGACAGCATCTCTTGTGCATGTCAGCATGAGGAATAATGTCCTTGAAGACTGCTCTGAAGAAAGGTGCATGCTGCAGCAGCAGGCAGAGTAAGATTCCTTCTTTTCAATCTACACAAACCAAAACTCTGTCTCGCCCAGCATGCTCTCAGAAAATGTGCTCAAGTTCAATCCAGTGTGATTTACAGCCTGCCAGCCACCTACTCATTGCCTTTTCCAACTGAATGCTGAGCTTCCTCTGCTACCCTTAAATCAGGATGATCGCTGTAGGATTCAGCAGTCTGTTGAGGCAACAGACATTTTCCCTGCAGCTGCAGAACGTGTCTCCATGCTGAGCTGAGCCAGTTCTTTGATGAGACCTTTGCGGGTAATTCAGTATAACTTTACATTTTACTGAAAGATAAGGATTTTCTGGTTTAGGAAAACAAATCCATTTCTTGGTGCAGATCGCCAGTGCTTTTGCTCTTCTTCTTATAACAGTTTCTTCAAGGAAAATCTTCTAAAAGGGACCTTTTAGCCTCTCCTGGAGATTACACCCTTGTAGGGGTCCTGCCTTCATCTGTAGATTTAATGGCTTAATAATCATTAAACCCTCCTATTATACAGTAACAAATAGGAATACAATACCTTTATCAATATTTGGCACAATTAATTTCTTTTTTTAATGTGAAACTAAATATTGATGCTGTCAAGTGACTACAGCTTAGGGGCATAAATTACAAATACTCCTGTGAGCCTCGCTCAAATTTGCATTCATATACAGGAACCATCTAATGTCTTTCTGTTCCTGTAAGCCATATGATTTGATTGCCAGATTACATGATTCTGTATTGTGCTTAGATGTTTTTACTGTTATTACCAATACTATCTTTTATTCTTACTGTAAATGGTAACAAAAAGTTAACTGCTTCCTTACACTATAAAAGGAATGAAGTCCCATTTACAGAATGTCTCTAAACAGAAAATATCTCTGGAAAAAAGATATACTGAATAAATAATTCATAACATGATGGGTAAGTAGAAAAAAAGGCCTTTTGATGTATTTCGCTACTCAAAACACAACTGGAGATTTAAAATAAAGTAACTGGCTATTTTAATGGAGAACAAAATCTGCTTTAAAGAAGAACCACTGCAGGGGAGTCAGCTCTCTGTGCATTTTTACCCATCTTGCGCTTTTGTAGGTAACAACTTGTGCAATGGAGGAATCCGTCCCCTTGATTCTTCTGATTCATTTCTTTTTCTTTGTTCCACGCTCCTGGTTTTCCATTAGTTTATTTTTTGGCTTATTTTCTAAACGAAATGTCAACCCACCCACCCAAAGGAAACTGTAAACATCTCAAGGATTTCAGACTACAGCAAAGTCCATCTGTAATATAAACAGACAGCAAATAAATTCTTAAAGGCCTTGGAATTAAAGTCTCCCCGCTTAAAGCTGCCTGCACTTTCAGTGCATTATGCCTCAGATTTCCACATAAGAGCATACAATGAAAAGATATCCCGAAAGTATCCCTGAGAAAATCAGCATATGCATTTTCTTGGGGTTTTTTTTTTTTCCTCACAAAACTGGAGGATCTTCATCAACTAAGCAGTAAACATGAAGTGATTGTTTCTTGCTAGGCAGTGAAGACATGCGGTATAAAACCACCTGGGAGGGTTCAGACAGCCTGTGTGGAGGTGCAGGCCAAGAACCCCGTGCGACCCTGGGGCG
>NW_009944486.1:1043-1317 GCF_000696875.1 Nestor notabilis | reverse complement strand
AACCCCCTTCCCAAACTAACTGCCCCGCTCTACAAATCAATCCCCCTTCCCCAAATCACCCTCTCCTCCGAATCAACACCCCCGTCCCCAAATTAACCCCAATTCCCAAATCAAACCTCTTCCCCAAATCAAACTCTCACCCCTTCCCCAATCAACCTCCCCCTTCCCCAAATCAATCCCATACCCAAATCACCCTCTCCCAACCTCCCAATATTTAACCCTTAGTGATGAGAATTGGCACCCCATCACTTCCCCCCCCCCATACCTCCCCCCC
>NW_009944486.1:233-940 GCF_000696875.1 Nestor notabilis | reverse complement strand
ATATTTAACTCTTCATCATTTCCCCCTTGCAACGATCCCCCCAATAATTTAACTCTTACTTATTCTCCTTTACAATAATCCCCCCAATATTTAATCCCAAATGACTTCCTCCCTTGCAGTGATTCCCTTGCCCAAGATCCACCCCACAATGATTTCCCCCTTGCGACTCCCCCCGGTATTTAACCCTTAGTGATTCCCCTTTTCTTCCCCACAATAATAACCCTCAGTGTCCCATCTCCCCCTTTAGTGAGCACATTTATCCCCTTTCAGTGATATACCCCTCAGAATAATTTGCCCCAGGCAATGACTTCCCCCCTCACCGATAATTTACCCCTTCTATTGATTCCCTCCCGCTTCATTACTTGCTCCTTACAACGCTTCACCCTCCCCGTGATGATTCTGACCCCCCTACCCCATTTCCCTCCTTGCTACCCTCCCATTACTTCCCTCCTTGCAGTGATTTACCGTTCTACAATGACGTGCCCCTTGCAGTGACCCCCACCCCAATGATTTGCTCACTTGCATTGATGCCCACCCCAATTATTTGTTCCCGGTGATCACTGCCCATTGCAGGGATTTACTTTCTGACCCCACAATATTAGGGAGGCAGCTAGATCCCACACACCCCTATTATTTGTTCCCTCCCCCCTCCCTTTTCCCCACCAGTGCTCTCCAGGACAGGGGAGATCCAGGCTGGGGGACCCCCG
>NW_009944486.1:0-202 GCF_000696875.1 Nestor notabilis | reverse complement strand
TGGGGCCCCCCCGGGGCGCATTCCCAGCCGGACCCCCCGCACCCCCAGCGATGGAGGCAGAGGCAGGTATCCGGCTGCCTGCTCCCAGGCAGTTTTGCAAAGCATTTGCTTCAGATTACAGGAAAAACAAAAGTTCATTTAGTTCCCCCCTTCTCCTTCGCTTCTCCCCCCTACCCCAACCAGCCCCTCGCCCCCTCCAGCC
>NW_009944485.1:2076-2464 GCF_000696875.1 Nestor notabilis | reverse complement strand
CTCCCCTGTGTCTGTCTGGTGAAAGAGGAAGCCAGTCCACCTCTGGAATCCTTCACTCTCTCCTCGTTGCTGCTCTCCGCGCGGCTCCCGCGGGAATTCCGGGGTCAGGCTGGCTCTCCCGGTCTCTCTTTCTTCCCGGCTCCTCTCGGATTACAATGCAGGCAGTGTTCCTTCCAAATCCCCCACCGCACGTTAATCCTGCTCCTCTGTCTCTAACTACCAAACGCTTTCCTGTGCCTCCTGTCTTCCCACTCCTCCTCCGTGATTTTTTATCTCTGACAAATAGAGCACGTCAGCTCCAATTGGGGGGAGCGGGATGGGGAAGGATGGGGATGGAAGCCAGGGAAGAGGGTGAGAGCGCCAGGAGCAGGGATACGGATACTGCACC
>NW_009944485.1:735-1941 GCF_000696875.1 Nestor notabilis | reverse complement strand
GGGGTGTGGAGCAACCTGCTCCAGTGGAAGGTGTCCCTGCCCGGGGCAGGGGCTGGAGCCGGAGGAGCTTTAAGGAGCAGAGGGTCAGCCTGTGGTTATGCTGGATCTCTGGGGATCTGGGGGGGTTCCTGCCCAGGAGGAAGCCCAGAGCTGAGCCCAGGGCTAGAAGTTGGACCTGGAGATCTCCAACGCCACTTGACAGGCAGATGGATGGAGCTGGGTCTTTGTTCCTCCCAGGGGCAGGGCACTGGGGAGCTCCATCCCCGCAGCGCAGCAGCTCTGCTCCCAGTGAGGAGCACAGAGACATGGGACACCCCGTGTCCTCACCCCATGTCCTCAACCATGTCCTTCACCCCATGTCCTCACCCCCTGTCCTCACTCCATGTCCTCACCCCATGTCCTCACCCATATCCTCATCCATGTCCTCACCCCCTGTCCTCACCCCCTTTCCTCACCCCCGTCCTCACCCCATGTCCTCATCCATGTCCTCACCCTCTGTCCTCACCCCCATCCTCACCCTGTGTCCTCACTCCATGTCCTCACCCATATCCTCATCCATGTCCTCATCCATGTCCTTCACCCCATCTTCATCCCTGTCCTCACCCCATGTCCTCACCCCATGTCCGCATCCATGTCCTCGCCCCCTGTCCTCACCCCGTCCCCACCCCATGTCCTTCACCCTGTGTCCTCACCTCATGTCCTCACCCTGTGTCCTAACCCATGTCCTTCACCCCATGTCCTCACCCTCTTTTCCTTACCCCATGTCCTCACCCTGTGTCTTCATCCTATGTCCCATGTCCCCATGTCCCATGTCCTCACTCTGTGTCCTCACCTCATTTCTTCAGCCCGTGTCCTCACCCTGTTTCTTCGCCCTGTGTCCTCACCGGAGACACCCCAGCAGTCCCCACAGCCCTTCTGAGGTTCAGCAATGGGGCTGAGACCCCACAGAGACGCCTCCATCCCCACAAGAGCAGCAAGCATGGCCCTGAGCAGTTTAGATGGTCACTAGATGGTGACCACCAGGTTTCAGAGTGAATGTGGCTCCTGTGACAAGGGATGGCAGCAAATTGCTGCAACCACCCAGGCCCAGCAGCACAGATGAAACTGCTTCACCTCCAACAGGAGGAAACATGGAAACATGGAAAAGTTTAGGTTGAAGAGACCTTAAAGCTGAACAAGTCGCAACCGCTGCGCCGGGCAGGGAAC
>NW_009944485.1:0-602 GCF_000696875.1 Nestor notabilis | reverse complement strand
CCCATTCTCCCCTCTGGCAGGTTAAAGCCATTCCCCTTGGCCTGTCCCTACAGGCCCTTGTCCAAAGTCGTGCTCCAGGTTTGTTGTAGCCCCTTTAGGCACTGGAGCTGCTCTAAGGCCTCCCCTTAAGGACCCTTCTCTCCCCCAGGCTGAACCAGCCCAGCTCTCTCAGCCTGTCGCCAAAGCAGAGCTGCTCCAGCCCTTGCAGCATCTCCGTGGCCTCCTCTGGACTCGCTCCAACAGCTCCACGTCCCTCTGGTGCTGTTGCCCCAGGGACTCCCCAGCTCCACCTTTCCCACCCGCAGCACGTGCCAGGAGATCATTCCCCGCAGGAGGACCCTGTCCATGGCCCGCAGCGCTTCATCCCCTGCCTCATCCCACACCCCCTGTCCCTCACTGGGCTCCTCCAGCACCACCCCTGCAGGCAAAGACCAGCAGGAAAACCCACCGTGGTGGCTGCAGCTGAGCCAGCGCTCGGGCGGCTGCTCACGGTGACAGGGCCAGCCCGGGGCAGGACGGGGATGGTCCCCTGGTGCCCGGTGCCAGCGCTGCAGCGTGCGGGGCCGCTCTCCCCCTTCCCTCCCCACCTCCCATCTTTCCGT
>NW_009944484.1:0-7595 GCF_000696875.1 Nestor notabilis | reverse complement strand
AACTATTCTATGATTCTATGATTCTAATACAGTTTCATTTACTGGAGTAGTGCTTCTAGTATGGAAGACATAGCTCAGATTCTCACCATATGATTTGGGTGCCTAAATTTGAAATGGGTTCCTTAATTCAAAACTTTTACCTTGAAATTCTCTGTTCATTGGCCAGTCTAACCTTAAAGGCCTCTGAACTGCGTACAATTACATTTGCAATAACAAAGTTCATCAACTTCCAAATTTCCATTTAAGGATGTGCTTTACTCACAGTATTTCAGGCCAACATAAAAACTGGCTTATACCAAAGCACAGTCACTACCCATACACTACAAGTTCTCTTAATTTCTCTCCTAATGTAGCTAAACACTTAAAATGTATCTAAACTATCCAAAATATGTTGGAAACAACAAAATACCTGTATGTCTTTTGGGAAATGATTGGATTGCATCATAAATTACATTTTTAAGAATATGTATTTAACCACAAAAGTGAATTCAAACAGATTTATGCATCTGTTAAATGAAATCTGAAATGGTTAAACAGCTGACTGCCAATGGGATGTAGTGACTGAATTACTTATTTTGCTTTACATTTTAAACTGTCTTTATATCAACCGAAGAGGCTTTTTTCCACTTTTGTCCTTCCAATTCTCTCCCTAATCCCACTTCTGAGCGAGTGAGCAACTGAGTGTGTACTTAACTGCCTACCAGGGTTAACTCATAACACAGAAAAAATGAAAACAATCCTCTCAATGGAAAATCAGATTTTCAGTTTTAAAAACCTGTTCTAAATTAGCTGTTAGTTACAGATTGTTTTTTTTACTGAAAAGCAAAACAAACCCCAAAAGCTAAATGTTATGGAGCAAAACACAGAAAATATTTGCTCGAATTCAAGAAATTTTCTTTGAAACATTCTACATAAAAAAAAATCTTATACAATTTTTTCATAGTCAAATTAGTTTTTATGAAGTTAATTTAACACTCGAAGTTCAATCTTTTGAAATGTCCACAGTGTAGGTAGCATTTCATGCACAGGGTGTAGTTACCTGAGCTGGTTTTATTTCTACATACTATGAAAATAATTATACAGAAGGATTGCCTGGATCTTTTTCATCAACTATAAACAACTGTAAGATACTGTAGAAATGTGTGTATCTACAGATGTCCATAGGTCATTCACTGTGTATAAAAGAAGTTAATTGTATTTTTTTGCAAAAACATTTGTTTCATAACATCTTCTGTCTTCATCTGCTGCTTCTAGCAGACATGTCCTTTTTTATGCCTTTATCCTGCCATTGGAGGGTTTAGCCTTTCTCTAAAGAATACACTTGAATGGTTCACTACTGTTTTCCTCTCCTTGGCCAATTTCTCTGAGTGTTAAAAACCTCCCACATAATGCCACATTACTACTGTGATCAAATTGTTCTGTAAAGGCATGGTAAGTTTAAACACTGGTACTTACGATGACTTTTCCCTTATGAATTTTAGTGTAAGTGGAATCACCTCCTGTTCTAAGGTGCTCATTTTTCAAGAGAGTGAACTACTCATTTTCAGATTCTGAAATTATTTTCATAGGTTTAGCTTAAAAAAAAAACCCCAAAACTACAAAACACAAACAAGCCCAAAACAAAACAAACCCAACGATTATTGCTGATAGAAGAAAATTTGACAAATCTAAATGTTCAACTCCACATACCCTTAGGAAAAAAAATGAAGATACTTACATTTATTAATATTTTACTGTGAAAAAAACCCACATTTTGCATGAGGACCACATTTGATAATTTGTCTCTGAAACTCAATATGAATATAATAAGTTACTAGTAATTAGAGTTTAGCTTTCAGTTGGAAAAGAGCACAGAAAGGTATTCTCCCTCCCCAAGATGTAAAGTGGACTGTTGGAGGTTTTTTTTATAATTCTCTGAAATACTGGATATGAATGCAATAAAGTACTCTCATCATCCTAGAAACATAAAAATCCTTCAGGTGCATAGTCCATTTGTCCTAAGGACCCGCTGAGCTGTGTCATGGTTTAAGCGCAGCCCGTAACTCAGAACCATGCAGCCGCTCGCTCCCTCCCCTGCTTATTCCTCCCCCCACTCCTGGAAGGATGGGGAGGAGAATCAGAGGAATATAACTCCCATGGGTTGAGATAACAGCACTCCAGGAACTAAGGTATAATACAAACCACTACTGCTACCACCACTAACAATGGCAAGAGAGATAACAAGGGGAGAGAATACAATTGCTCATCACCTGCCAACCGATACCCAGCCAACCCCAGCAGCGATCTGGGCCTTCCGGCTAACTCCCCCCAGTTTCTATACTGGGCATGACGTGCTGTGGTATGGAATAGCCCTTTGGCCAGTTTGGGTCAGATGTCCTGTCTCTGCTTCCTCCCAGCTTCCCCTCCTCCCTGGTAGAGGATGAGACTGAGAAAGTCCTTTGTCGGTGTAAACATTACTGAGCAACAACTAAAAACATCGGTGTTATCAGCATTGTTCGCAGGCTGAAAGTCCAAAACACAGCACCACACCATCTACTAAGAAGGAGAAAAAATAACTGCTACTGCTGAAACCAAGACAGCTGTAAAATTGAATCTGGGATCAAGATGGAATATTCATATTTACAAAGGCTCCAGGACGTTTTTGCTGTTTTCTCTTCTGTAAAGCATAGGTCTCTCCCAGGGATCATCATGTCAGATCGCAAACTCTCTGCCTCAGACCTCATTTTGGTCTCATTTATTCTGTGAAGAATACTAAGCTCATGGTTTTATACTTTATACTTCAGACCTTCAGGGTGTTACAAGCTGTTGGATGCATTCTCAGCTAGTGTTAAGTAGGATCCTATGAAGCAGCTATTCTGTAGACTTCTGGTATATGACCATTCTGCATTTGGTTGTAACTGAGAGGCTACTTTCAGCGTCCATGTCACTACTGGGAAGTACTGAAAACAGTGCTGACCCCAGAGCCTCACATCCATACAGTTTATGGCTAATCTAAACTTAATTTACGATAATAATATTGTTCAGATGTTATTGTAGGGTGCAGCTCCTGTTTAACTGAAAAAAAGTAAACTACCAGCATGAGATAGTTTCTGCTAATAAGGCATTACCTCATTTATATTAACTTTAGAGAAAACAGGTGAAGAGTACTTTTGTTATTCTTTCACACTACTGAAAACTGAAACAGTTTTGAAGTCTTATAAAAAGGAAAATAGAAGAGTTGTAATCTTGCTCTTTAAGCTTAGGGGAATTTGGTTTTAACCCAAGAAAAGTTAAAAAAAAAACAACATGTGGAGACATTAAAAATATTTTCTCTTAGTTGAATGGAGATATTCAGTATAATAAGCAGTGCAAGATGAGAGAAGGAGGAAAACAAAATATTTTACCTACAACCAATTTTCTTTTACTTAGATGAAGCAACAAACGAGAAATTCTGATCAAAATTGCATCACCTTTGGGATTTACATCATTTAGTTCACTGAGGTAAAATTACTCATATTTAATATGAATAAGAGAAGAATCCTGTATGATACCATAGCAAAGTATAGACAGAGAACTATCAAAATAATTACTGTAACTGAGGTCATTCTACTGAGGTCATTCTGCCATTCATTTTTATTTTAGGAAGATAAAAGATGAGATTAAGGAGGAAAGAGTACAAAGACATAGCTAAGGACAAAGACAGATGACTGAGATTATGAAGAAGAAATGTATTTTGGAAGCTGCTATGATATCATAAGCATCAAGAAAACAAGAGTGTATGATACAGGAAGAGAAAGAAACTAACTGGCTGAGCAGAAGCCTTGCTGAAAAGGACCTGGGGGGGTATATTAGATAGCATGCTGAGTATGAGCTGAAAGTGCACTTTCATATCAATAAAGCAAACTACATAGTGGGAGGACACGGTGGTGCAGATCATAAGAGTAATCAAGTTTATTTTTTAAGATAAGAAGAAAGTAATATACTTTGATACCCAATTTTCATTTTAAAATATCTTTCTTTTCTTGTTTTTTCACCAACACCAGTTATCTTTTCTGATTGGCTGTCTCAGTTTGGACTAGTCAAATATTTCTTGGACTATTTCAAGAGAACAGCTGTAAGATCACATCAATCCTGTTAGATCCACAGCTCTTATGCTATTACATGTAGGTCTTTACTCTGATGATAATACACCTTTTCATCTTTCTCTCTCATTCAGAGGAAGAAAAAAACCAACAAACCAAACAAGCGGTCAGTAATCGGTAGCTGTTTTTTTACATCAGTCCCAGAAAAATGAAGTCTAAGTCAGCAAGTCTCACTATGCTTTGACACCAAGGAACTAAGAGATATTTTATCCAGTAACATAATGAAAAAGTATGTGGCTGGACCTTTTCCAAATGAGTTATAAATGCTCTACCAGTAACCTCCCATAGTCTGATTCTTGACACCAGCTTAGCGAGGAAGCTGTTATAATGAGTCAGTGACTTGCAGAACTGAGAGCCTTGATGTCATCTCACCAAAACACAGCTGCCGTGCCACTAATCTCACAAGGGACTTATCGTTTACAACTGAGCCAGACAAGAACCTCTAATCAAGGTTCATTTCCCCTTTCTCAACAGCTTCTTGTTATCTTCCTCTCATTATTGCCCATAACTCACAAGTGAGCCCAATTCATTTGTTCCCCTTAAGGAATCCTTTTAAGTGTACCATAACAAATGAGTGAGCAGGAAAAAGGAAGGTAGCATGACTGTTCACGCCAAGTCATTTCAAAGACTTTCTTTTTTTAAAGGAAGATGTAAGACAGAGAGGACAATTAATTACTGGGTCCCTTGCCTGATTTGTCTGAGTCAAGTCAAGTAATAATGTTTTTGTCTTGCCAGGATTTTTGGTGAATTTGAACGAATGACTTATTGGTCTCACTTTGCAGAGAGAGAATGAGTCTGTCAAGCTACTTTCTGGGTAATGGAGACAGAACCTCTTACAGAGCACAGTTAACCCCTTTGCCCTCCAATATAAACATTTAAATGAGTCAGACAATGTGTTCTAAAAATTACTATTTCTTTGAAACAATATGAAAAGAGTTAAGCATGACTGCTTTAGATACAGAAGTCTACATTGTAGACATCTAAAACTAGCAGAGATATGTGTGCATCAGAGCTTTATACGCTATATAGAATTGACTTGATTATTCTTGTACAGATTGAAAAGAATGAAGAACAATATTGGAATTAATCAAATTTTACACAGTTTGGAAGATTGTCCATTGGTTATGCTATTAAGGCCATGCTGAGATTGAAAAAAAAAACCTCTGAAACAGGAATATATAGTTCTCTGTAAATTACTGTGACATTTGAGGGTAGAATCCTGATGTTAGTTGAGCTATGACATTTTTGCCACTACTTTCTTATGAGGTAAAGGTTTCAATCTGTAGACAGAGCTACTCCAGGTTCTGCCAACTAAGAAGCAAACTGATAAAACACTCTATCCTGATTTTCGCAGCAATAACTTATTCCTGAGGCATGTATCTCCACTCTTAGAAAAACTACACAAATTTGTAAAGAATTTATATCTAAGAGGAAATTAGCAGCTTCCAAAATGGCAAAATACATTGAGGCTACTTAAGCAAGTCTTAGGGAAAAACAAGAGTGGGATTAAGAAGTTACTTTATAATTCTTTGAAGTGTGAAAAAGAACTTAGTCCAGTGAAGACACATGGAGCTACATCAGCTGTGTGGAACAATCTTTCATGCACACAAATATCAGAGCAGCAGTTTTGTATCAATGACACTCCAAGGTAAGACCTTTATATCTTGAAACACATTTGGCAGGTCTCAAACATTTATTGAAAAAGCCAAGAGGAGAAAATAAAAATACAGGACTGGTCACTGTTGACTCGGAAGTTGCCATGGAAATGATCCCACATGAATTTGTTATGAAGAGAAAAATGACATACAAGCTTTAGATGATAGTCTTCTGTAGTTGTTTGGGATTAAAAGGGAACAGTTTTCATATGAGATTGTCAGTTTAATTACACTGATGCAAATACATGTAAATACCATTAAATTAAGTTATATTATTAAAATTGGAAGTTTAACAACATACTCTTTTTCTCTTGAAATAATCATAAAGGACAAAATGATACTTGTGTAAAAGATGCTACTTCTACAGATTAAAAAAAGAGTAATCATAAACAACACTTCGTAGGGAAATGAATATATGGGTGAAAACCAAAGCAGATTACTTCCAAAGCTTATACATTGTGTAAAATTTAAACACATTCTGAAATAAATTTTCTGCCATTATGCAGAAATAAATTTTCTGCCATTATGCATTTTATTTTGCAGGGGATTCTGTTCCAAGAACGCAATAATTTAGTTCATACTTCATGTCTCATTTTCTATCATACATCTTTACCCTGATCTCAGTCTTTGTTTTTCCATTTCCTTCTCCATTGAAATGCTCCTGAATGTAGGAGTTCCCTGATAATTTCAGAGCTACTTCTCTACTCAAGATATTTACCCTGTGTCTAAAGTAAAATATCAGCCTTTTTATTAATATTTTCTTTTTAAAAAATCGAACAATTAGTTGAACATAGAAACAGTCATACCTGAACTTTCAGCCTTTGTTCCCAAAGTCTTCTCCATATAATCTTTTGTAATCACTGTTCACCCACTACAATTCTCATTGTTGCTGATGATTGTATGTTGAACTTAATTTTTTGAGTGAGCCAAAGAAGTCTTAATTCAAATGCTCCATTGAAGTATTCAACAGTCCTTTTTGAAAATATCTCTTAGGGACACCAAGACAAAACTCCCATTTAGTTTTCCAGCATCTTGTTTTTTACAATATCTCCTCCTCTTCTACTGAAAATGCAATCTTATCCTGCATGTGTATATATATATATATACATATATGTATATATATACGCATTCAAAACTCTGCTACAAAGTTCTAGTCTGTCACTTTATCTGCATCATCTACTTCCTCAATTTATCTAGCTCTAATTTATTTAAATATATTTCTATGAGCATAGGAGATTTATATGAGTATGTCTGGGCAAAAGAAATCACAATAACTTATGTAGTAATGTGTGGAAAAACTAATCTGTGAGTGGAAGCTAAACAAATTCTGCTCTACTTATGTTAGGAATTTAACATAACTTGCACTTAAATGTCTAGAAAGGATCATATTCTATCATATATTCTTTTGAGATTTAATGTATTTATGCTTCAGTAACTCACACTGCTTTATTGCTTATCATTCTGGTGGTCACACCTACCAGAAAACTTTAATTCATTGCTCTTTATTTTTGTTGTTGTTGTAGTATCTAAAAAAAAGAGCCATAGTATCATCAAGAAATAGCAGGATGCTGTTGAGGTTGAGACACACTTATGTGTTGATTCAATTAACTTTGTTAATTTGTTTGTGGATCATTTTTAGAAATTGTGAAATATCCATATCTTTTATCTTGCATGAAGTTAATACACCAGTATTCCCAGAACTGAAAGTTTTTATAGAAGTAATATTCAAGCACAGTTCCTCAATTTTTGTTTCTACTTCTATACTAACAGGATACTGTTTTGGAAATATACCTGCACTCCTCTAGAAAGGATACGAACA
>NW_009944483.1:0-820 GCF_000696875.1 Nestor notabilis | reverse complement strand
CGGGGGGACACGAGGACACACATATACACGGGTGTCCGGTCAGGGAGGGCCTGCACACGCGTGTGGTGCGAGCAGGCAGGTGTGTGTACATATACACACGCATCCATACGCGCACGCGTGTGCACACACACATTAAAGCACATGCACACACGTGTTCACACTCACATGCTGGATCTGTCACGAGTGTGCACTTACAGGCACGTGGCTCCAGCCAGAGGCACACGGACACGTGTGTGCATGGACCTGGCTGACCCATGCATACACATGTGCAAGGACCCACCACACATGTAACTGGCACACACGGCTCGTGCACACACATGTACAGAGCAGGTGCATGCACCCCCCTCCTCATGTGCACAGCCCCGTTGCACACATATGTGCAAGGATCAGTGTTGCACACATATGTCCAAGGATCAGGCCACCATGTCTGCACATGGGTGTGCACAGAATAGGCACACGTGCAGCAGTGTGGCAAACCTGCACGCACATGTACATAGATCTGCTACACATGGATCAAGCACACATGCAGAGATCAGGAGTACATGTGCACACATATGTGCATGCATCAAGCACACACATGCATGGATCAGTCCAACGGGCTCACACACTACATGCACGGACCAGGTACACGCTTGCACATGCATGTGCATGGATCAGAGACCCATGGATTAAGCACACATGGACACAGACGTGCATGGATTACACACATGTGCACATGGATCAGGTGCACGTGTGCACACACATGTGCAGGGACTACTTGCATGCACACGCACATGCAGGGTTCTGGCCTGTGTGCACACAGACACACGGGGCTTGCACA
>NW_009944482.1:19629-21540 GCF_000696875.1 Nestor notabilis | reverse complement strand
GCGTTCCCAGGGTGGGATGGCTGTGAGTAAACCACACTCCTTATGTGTGCCAACATACTGATCCCCAGCACAATCAGCAGGCAGGTTTCAAGGGTATTCAAAGGCCATCTAAAACCTTCAGAACTCTCAAAAGCTGCTGTAAATAGGCTGGTGGGGGAGCAGGGGGTATAAGGGAATGCCTCCTTCATGGGTTGACCCCCCGAGGAGAAAAAAAAAACATACATAAAGTTTAAGAAATTTCATTATGTACCTCCCAAAATATAGGGGTGATGACCACGCTGGGAACACAAGCCAGACCAGTTTCATGATCAATGAGTCTATTATATTACAAGTCATTGCTATGAAGTACAGTGAAACAATAATCTTAGCCCAGGCCCCCCAGCCAGTGAACACTAGAACAGCAAATAGTAGCTGTAAGTAAGGTACAAAATGCTGAAACTTTGAGATCAAGCATAACAACTCCGAGAGCCAATAAATCAGCATTGTGACAAGTGACTATTAATCACTCGAAGAAGAAAAAATGACTGCTGTAGCTGAACCCAGGACAACTTATAAGCCACTTTGTAGCCAAAACACTTTGTAATCAGTCTATCTATACTTGGATGTCTTTGATCTTTTCTGAAGTGTTCATTTCAGAACTTAGCACAAGATGAACATATAGCTTGTTCAGCCAGGCAGACTTATTTGGGCTTGTCTGCCCAGGGGAGAAGATTTGGAGTTGTCTTGTGTTTGCCTTGGGGATGACCTAGCATAACGATGAATTCAAGCCATTTATTCAAGACAGAAGAAATTGAGTGCATTGAACAGCTCTGCTAGCTCTCATTTTCACTTCTGAGCTGATTGACAGGAGAAAGAAAGGACATTTCCCACTGACTGGGAGATGTAAATCTGTTTTGTAGCTGAAAACATACGTTTTGTTGCTGTGCTTGTCTTTTCCCTGATATGGATGAAAAGTTGAATGAGAATGAGTTGTTTCGGTATCAGTTTTAAATTCATATGGTTTTCATCTCTGCCATTTTCACTAACTTCCAAAGTTGAAATCCAATCAGCTTATATGAAATTTAACAAGAACAATTGGTGGATTATGCACCTGGGATAGACTAATAGTAGACAGCTGTAAAATAGGAGAGAAATGGCTGGAGAGCAGCCCTACAGAAAAGGATCTGGGGATGCTGGTTGATGGCAAGTTTAACGTGAGCTAGCAGTCTGTCATGGCAGCCAAGAGGACAAACTGCATCCTGGAGTGTCAGGCTGCACCAGTGTTTAAAAAACATTTGTACAATGCTCTTAACATGCTTTAAACTTTGTTCAGCTCTGAGGTGGTCAGTAGTTGGACTAGATGATTGTTGTGGTACCTTACAAGTGAAATATTCTATTCTGTTCTGTTCCGTTCTGATGCAGAAGTTGATTCTGGACATCAAAAGTAAGTAGACTTGCTTTAAGTTCCATATCAGGTTTTCTCTCTGTGTAATTCCAGGTGTCAAGAGGAGCCAGCAAGAGAACCATCCTTCACAGGAGACAAAATATGAGTTAGGGGAGCTCATGAAAAACCCGGGGGAAAAAAAAACAAAAAAACCCCAAAAGTAATAATTTCGTTGCAGAGCCCTGGGCAAGTTCCTACACATTGCAAAGCCATGTAGACTGTTTGTAGTACAAGTGAAAGCAGTTAATGTTTACCTCTTTAACAGTAGGATGTTTGGGATGTCTTCAGACTCAGCATGCCAAAATTCTTTTCATCAGAGAAAAACACTATAAAACTTGTGCACAACTTGCAGTTGCTCCAATTGATCATTATAGAAAAAGCTCTGTGCATTACTAGGTTCAGTGCTCAGTTCATTGAGATTGCTCACATGGATGAAGGCACTTTCAATTGTTCCTCTTTCCTTTTCTAGCTGAATGTTTTCCACATGC
>NW_009944482.1:7224-19598 GCF_000696875.1 Nestor notabilis | reverse complement strand
TAGGGAAAGCAAGAAAGGGAAGGAAGGTCAGAATAGCTTTTGGATTAAGAAGCTCAGAAAAGGAGTTTCCAGCTTTTTCCTTCTGATGTTGCTGTAAAAAAAGATTTTGTTGCACTTAAACATTATTATATGGCTTGGGAATAGATAATGGTCTTAAAATTTAGTTTAAAATATATCAATTAACAACACAGTGGCATAATTGTAAACCTTTTTTTGTTATGTATGCAGACGATACTGACCATTTTGAGGGTGGAGGCTTCCCTCTCCTACTTGCTGTTCTAACTCATAGCTAAGGAGCCAATCACATTTTTCTACAGCAGACACAGACTGGATCCTCCAGTTCGTCACTGTATGAACTTTTATGGGTGCTGATCCTAGTGGATATTGCAAATGAAGTGTGGGGTGGAATGCCCATTGCATCCTACATCGTCATTCACTCTCTGGGAAGGATAGTAAAGCAAGTGTCATGTGCTACCAGCATTATAACCCAGCACCATTTTTCACATTGCACCAATATAGGGGGGTGTGGGTAAGAGGAAAAAAGTCACTATTAAGTGTGTTATTCTATCTACAAACTTAGGTACTCATTTGTATTAGGCTGATGTTATTTACATTACAGGAAAGTTAACAACATGTTATCTTGAACTTTTGTCTCTCATCAGTATTCAAGAGCCATTCCGAAATGGTTACTAACACTACTGCAGGTCTAATTGCATCATTTGTTTCATATGTACATTTATAGAATCGTAGAATAGTTAGGGTTGGAAAGGACCTTAAGATCATCTAGTTCCAACCCCCCTGCCATGGGCACGGACACTGCACACTAAACCATGTCACCCAAGACTCCATCCAACCTGGCCTTGAACACTGCCAGGCATGGAACATTCACAGCTTCCTTGGACAACCTATTCCAGTGCCTCACCACCCTCACAGTAAAGAACTTCTTTTTTATATCTAACCTAAACTTTCCCTATTTAAGTTTGAACCTATTATCTTCTGTTTCTTCACCTATCCTTGCCTCTCATTGTCGTTGTTGTTTGGACTTAGGTTGGCAGGATATACTGTATGTCTAAGGCCTATCATTTCCAAGTCCCATCCCACCTCAATGCCCTGCAGCTTAGTGTTGACCCAGCAGACAAACTTCTTTTACCTATAGAGATGTTCTTACTTACTTTTCCACTTGGTGGATGGGAAAGTAAAATAATCTCATAAAGGATTTAGGGGCCACTACACAGGCATAATGTGGGGGTTAACAACAGAGGAGTTGATGCTGATGCGTGGAAAATCACCTCATCTACAAAGTCGATTGCATATTCCTGAGAAGCACGGATCAAAGTTCTACTGCTCAATTCCTCTTTCACTGTTAATTTCTGGCTTTTGAGGTTCATGCCACAGAACTCACTCAGGGACGTGTTGGAGGGTATGGGATTTTGATGATCATAGAATCATAGAGCAGTTTGGGCTGGAAGGGACCTTCAAAGGTCATCTAGTCCAAGCCACCTGCAATAAACAGGAACATCTTCAACTAGATCATCTTGGATCTCTGTGAAAGCAAAGTACTATATAACTAAAAAATCTTAAATCTTAACAGATTTACTCAGTTCATGGTAGAAGACTTGACAAAATAAGAATTACATATGGTATTCAGAGTAACATTGATCATAGCTTTTCTGCATCCTTATGTCTAGAGGCATCAGTCACTTCAACAAGACAAACATCACCCAAAGCCTGTGGTTCCCACTGTACAGCAGTGCTGTGAACAAGTAGTAACACCCCAAGCTCTGTTACTGCAGTCCATGATGTGATCACAGCCAATTACCCCTCATCATTGCCTCTGCAAGTTATCTGAAGTATTATGCTCCTAACTCCTTTTAAGTAATAAGGGGTGACAGGATGGGCATTGCCAGCCAATTATGGACACCACAAGCAAGTTACAAGGCACACAGCTGAAATCCAAATGGCTTTACCTCTCAGAGTTCACACTGATTCACTGCCTCAAGTAGTTTACATTTTGGTGGGGGTGGAGACCAAAGATAAAAACAAGAAACCCAATCCCTTGTAGACACTTACTGTCCATTGTAACAATGGGTTTCACCACAGCTACATCTGACAACTTGGCAGAAAGCTGAGTTTGTATTGCTTCCCATGACACAGAAGCTAAAGTGGCTGCAGGAGGTGACTCATTCAGATTGCTGCTCACCTCTGCCATGGTATTTGCCTACCTCTTTCAGTATTTATGCTCACTTAGAGCTGTTGAAAAAGAATCCAATCCTTCAACTATGTCCTATTGTTGTCATACCTGTTATTCAATCTGGCACTTGTAAGAAAGGAAGAGGTGATTTTATTCTCCATGAATGAAGGGCAGTGTTTTGGAAATGTTACTGATATTTTCTTAAAAGACACCTTTTCACACCTTGTTTGCTGAAATGTAGGTGTATGGTAAAAGCCAGATCCCAGCTGAACAAGAGCTCCAGCTAAACTAAATAATGTCTGACTATCCTAAAGAACAGTTGTTCGCTACACATAAGCTTTTCAGCAACTAAAATGTGAAAAATAGTAATCATCCTAAACCAGAAGGTACTGAGGAAGATGGGAGTGTTTAGTGTCAAGGTTGAAAAAGCATGTTCATTATTACAGCAGACTGCACAATAAATGTATTATTAGGACACAAAGAATTCAAGATCATTTTCGCTTTCCTTGAAATATTTGTGCAGATCTATTTTTGCACAAACAAATGTTCAAGAAGGATGTTTCATTCACAGGGATATAGCCCATGAGCTCAGATTAATATGTTCTTGGGCAAAGAGGTGTCTGTATATGAAGCAAAAAACAGTGTGACAAGTGTTTTCCTGAGAAGTAAAGCATAATTTTGAATGCTTAGCATGAAAAACTTTAAAGATTACTGATTGTCAGCCCTTCTGAAAAATTGCAAGCTACTTTTAAAGTAAGTTCAGGCTATCTGCCCCAGAAATAGAGGTACTTGATTTCACTCAAAATGCACATTTTTTTCGGCAGTAATACTGGTGGGGATTAAGAAAATTACTAAGAAAGGGGTTGGAAAAATCCTGGTTTTAATATAATCACAAGAAACATTTACGTAATAACTTAAAAAGAGAATAAGAAACTGTTTTCAAGCTTTACCAAGGCAGCAAGTTACCTGATGTTTTCTACAATGACACAGCAGCAGTGCATAGTGTTCTCACTACAATTAAGAACTCAATTTGTATGGCTTAACACTTGAATGTCCACCAAAGTTCATGGTAAAGTAGGGATATAATATTTTCAGATGCCAAACATCAGTTTGTGTTGATGAAGTTTTCATTGGACAAGAGGTACTGCTTCACACCACACAGTGAAGGGCAATGGCCCTGTCTCTGGCTGTGGCAGGCTCTGACCAAGAGCTCTTTGCTGGCCTCAGACTACTCAGAAAGACCTCAATCCTTAAATCCTCTTGAGTTAAGAGAGCCTTGGTGCTGTGTTTGTCTTAAGATACCCAAGTTAATTTAATGTCTTACAGACTCTCCAAATGCTCCTGTGCTAGGGCTGTTTGACTGCCATCTCAGGTCCCACAGGTACAGAGCTTTGGCAGTCTGAAGCAGCTCCCAGGTTACAGTGTGAGTACTCTGAGCTGCATTTTCAGCCCTCCCAAACTGAAATACATGGTTGATCAGTGCAAGCATCTGAACAGAACTATGGGTTGTTTTTGCAGAGATTTTTCCTAGATTTAGGTAGTCAAAGTTAGTGTAAACTCACCAGTTCTCTAGGTGCAATTAGTAGCTTTTATTTCTACATAGCTGTTATTGGGGAACTATGCCAGTGATGTCCTTGGTGTCTGGAAAAGATAATTTATCTTATCAGCCTCTTAACACAAGCTCATGCTAATGAAGTTACTCAATAGTGCAAACAGCTTGTGCAATCCCTTTTATCACTTCGTCAGTCTGCTAGATGAATCCTCCATCTCTTCCCACCAGTCGTGTTTATGAGCTGACCTTAGGTTCGACAGCCTTGTTCTTGCAAACCTGGGTATTGAACTGGGATCCCATGGGTCTCAGGCCACACATATGTACCCCTTGCACCGACTACTTTCCATTCTGTTTCAGATCCTGGCGGCATTTAGCTTGCTCTTTGACAAAAGAAAACTTGCAGCTAGAGTGCTTCTATTGAAATATATAGCACTTAAATAAATTGTCCTTTACCCTTAGTGCTGACCCTTTTGTAAATTTTCATTTAAAGTACAGCCTAAAAACTAGTGGTAAAGCAATATGGTTGAAATGGAGTTTGAAGATATATCTTGACATGTGTGCAGTGATCATCAGTTTCCCATAAAATGGTACTATCTTTCATTTTTTTGACTGTCTCCTGTAAAGGTTTTGTACACTTCACAATGGAAACTTTTAAAAGAAGGCTGTATTTTCCTTTTACAGAACAAGTACCTTGCTTCTGTTGTCATAATCTACTTCTTCCCCACCTTGTTCCTATTTTTTCACCATCCTTTGTGCTTGAGAAACAAAATGTCTTGTCTCTAGAGGCAAACAATATTTTTCAGGAAAACGTGTGTTGTTTTTAATTTTTTTTAGTTGAACTTGTAACTTTTGAACTGAATAAATTAAAGTGAAAAGTGTACATGTACAAAGAGCATCCTTATATAAGCACACAACAAAGAAAGAGAAATTATCAATTACCTGTATAAAAACATTTTAGTTCATACTTTTGTGCATAGAAAATTTCAGAAAACTAAAAAATCAGCTTCAAGGCTAAAATTTGATGCTCATAAGCTTTTCAAGGAACACAGAACATAAACCCAGAAGAAATAAGCTCAATGTACAATATAAATATTGTAAAATTTACAATATATTTCAGTATTTTTATGTGGAAAATTCAAATATCCAAACGAAAATGTTTTCCTGATTCTGGAATCATTAAATGTTTGTGGTGGGTTTTGTTTGTTTGATTGGTTTTTTGGGGTTTTTTGTTTGTTTGTTTGTTTGTGTTTTTTTTTTGTTTTTTATTCTAGCAATCTTTACATGAAAACATTTTACAAATGGTTTCTCTACAGAAATATCTTTAGAAATATCTACCTCATTAGTGCACTGACAATAATTAATAATTAAAGATTCAGCAATTTCTGTAGAACAAAAGTGGGAAAAACATTTTAATATGATAAAGGAAATGTCTTAAGCTCTTCAGAAAAGCTCCATTTTAGGATTATAACCTTTAAAGTGAACAGGAAATCACATATGGAAGAATAACATCAGCATTATTCTACCCAGGGTCACAACCGACAGCTGACTTGGAGCTGAGAGCGAAACTAAAACACAGCCCTCTCAGCAGCAGCATGCATTGAACACTGGCTGTTGAGCCACATTACCCAGACTATACACCAATTAGCGACTGCTGCCAGTCACCCAGCACCTGCACCCACCATGCTTCTCTTTTCACTGGCTGCTGAGTTTTCTTTTGTGTGATGATTGCTTCTGCTGGTGCCAGAGTTCACTATCTGTGGAAAATAATTTTTCCAGAATTTGGTGTTCACTTGTTATTTCTCTGGTATCATTTCATGAGCCTGTGGCGTTCCTACTGTATCTAACTGGGTCCCTTACACTTTCCCCAACTCTGGTCCTCCAGATCTTGAAAACGTTCGCAATCCTTCAAGTCCATTTTCACTCTAACAATCATGCAGATACATTCCCTACTCCTCCTGCCTGGTATGTCCCTGCTCACAGCATGATGCCCCATAGGTCAGTAGCAGCCCAGCATGTACCTTGGACAGAGACATTGGAGCTGTTTCTGATACTTTCTCCACTGTGCCTTTAGTATACACCTCTGCCTTCTTTATCTCTCTCTACACACAGCTGTAACCTGTATTGCAGATTGAGAGCCTTTAAACAGATATATATCTTATGACTAATTTAAAAAAAAAAGAAAAAGCAAGAGAGAAATGGGAACTAGATGCAGAGGCCAATGGGATGAGTTTCAAAGGGAGATGACAGACAGAATCTGCTAGTTGAACTATTGCATTTTCTGTGTTTCTTGCCTTTTGTTTCCAGTCATAACATCTTTGAGGGTGTGAATTATTGAAAAGCTTGGGTGCATGGTTTGTTTTGCTTGTTTCATAAAGTAATACAGATCAGTATTTTCCTGAATTTCAGCCATTCTGTTCAACAGTCCAGTGACTGTATTTGTTGCTTACATACTTTTCTTAACATCTCTGTGACAATAACTTAGAATTTGATGGAAGCAGTGCTAACTCTTTTGCAAGGACCAGAAAAAACAGCTCATCTCACAATTTATGATGTGAAGTCAAAGGATGGTTGTGATGTGATTCTGAATCTTTCAGAAATTTTAAATTCTATCCTTCATAGGTTTTCAAGCTTTGTTTCTCACTTATATATTTCTATGGGATTGCCCGTGTGCTGGAACCTACCCCCATACTAATACTAATGTCAATGTTAATGCTAATGCTAATACTACTACTAATATTAATAATAAAAGGTGTGTTGGGATTCAGTGACTTGGAGCACCTTGTGACTTGGGATTCAGTTGACTGTTACATGATGTATCTCCTTTACATGTTGGAGCATCTACAGCTTCTTTTTTATGTCTTAGTGCAATCCCAGGGGTGAGATTTAGATTCTGAGTTTGGAAGCCAACATTGACATGGCCGTCATAGGTAACTTGGACCCAAATCTGTGAAAGGACTACCACTGTTTGGCTTCTCAAAGTGAAGGCCTGGCTATGCAGGTAAAGAGCTCCAACCTAAAGGTTGTGTCTCAGTCTCTCTTGCTCAGAGTGGTCCATGTCCACACGTTCACAGATAGCTCTCTTTCAAGCTGACTGTCAGTTTTTATTCATCATAGTACCTAGCTTTGGGCTTGCCTTCATCCTGTGTAGAAGTTATGTAACCCTGAAATATCGTGCTTACTTATTTTTTCTGACTTTTGAAGATGAAAGTGCCTGAAGTAACTTTAGGGTCATGCTGCAGCCTGCCAGAGCAATGCTGCACTGTGCAACCCCAAGGCTGTATACTGCACAAGGGTGGGCATGGTAGAAAGCATATATAAGTATATTTAATGGTGCAACAATTGTTGTGACAGTGTCAGAAGACTAGATAGATAGGATAAACAGAGTTAGATTTTATGTAGATTTATCCTCACTGAGCTCTGGGAGCAAGTCCTAGAGGAAAAAATCTATTGCATTTCACCATAGAGTATTCAGTTCACTCTAAAAAGGTCTTGGGAACACACTAATGCACAGGTAGCAAGCATGAATGATAGGGGATGTCGGATGTGAAGTGAGCTGGGGATCTAAGCTACCAAACCCTGTAGACACAGTCCCCTGGTAGAAATAAAGACCAAGCAGAAGCTGAAAGAGAGACAATTTTGAGGGGATGACATGTATTATAGACCTGTGGTAAATTTCTAATCTACATCTATTCCTGAATGGACTGAATTTGAAAGCTTGATGAGACTAGATCACATTCTCCAGATTCATGAACAGACAAAATACACTGTATAGAACAGCCAGCTATCACAGACATAAATCTAGACAGGCTGATAAGACACTGCCTTATTTTGATGAAAGTGCTCATCATAAAATTGTACTTTCAATGACTCAGTGCAACACCTCAGTAAAGCCAGCCATTGTTCTTTTCCTCTTATATACATTAAACACAAAAATAAAGCAAACCAGCACAGCCTGTGTCCATGTCGCATTAACAAGAAGAATCTCAACAATTCTGCTCCCACAGTCTGTTGTAGACAATATGGCTTGCTACTGAGCCTTTTAAAAACAGGTTGCAAAATAAAGTAGTCACCCTGCTCAGAATTTGCAAATGATCCAATGTAAGCTGCAGTGTTTTATGTTAGGAATGGTAATGAAATTTATTTAGGCTAATTAAATAAATAAATAAAAAAGAAGAATCAGAAGGAATAACATGGTAATAAGTCCATAGCAATATAGTTGTGCTTGACAAGGAATATGGATTACTGGGATGTTTCGCATTTGTTATGCACTAATGCACTGAGCACACACAGAAAAGTGACAGCTCTGAAGTAATTACATAGGAATTGTCAGTACATTCATTTGTGTTTGGGTTATTTCACTGCACTGGCTTTTCTATAAATTATAGCATGTCACCTTAGATGTACACAGAAGTTAAATCATTTATCCTCCAACTAATCACTAAAACAAGAGCAAAAAGGACCCTTTCCAAGAATTTGGACAAAGGCCTCAGTAAAAATTTGCAATGCAGAAGGTGTGTTACTGATTTTTTTTTATATGAATTGAAGCTAGATTTAATTTTCTCCACTCATCAAGGGCAAAGAGATTGCAACTGCAATTTTCTGCGGTGCCTACACTTCTGAGAGGTAAGCACTCAAAACTAGACTGAAATAAGCTCAGTTATTTTCCATAAGCCATTAGATAGCTAGTCAACTGATACTTGTAAGTTGCATTCATGAAGTTAACTATACTGAGACTGAGACAGGTGACCTGTAAGAGAAAGATTCATGAGATCCATCAGGTACCTAAGTTAAGATCACTTGGTTTATCTAGTCACCAGTCAGAGTCTAGAACACACATTTTATTCAAAGAACGTTATGAAGTGGTAAGAGACACGGCTGAAGCACTTGCCTGTTGGAAGAGTGCTAATACCTTATTTGAAATTTATGAGTATCCTTAGAGCTAAAATAGTCTACTTAGATAATTATTAAGTACCAGGTCAATGCTTTTTTAGAGAAGGAATTGAAAGCTCTGTAAAAGCTGGAAGCTTTTTTTCTTTTTGTTAACTGTATGGAGAGAAGAAGAAAAAGAAAAAAAAAGAAAAAAAGAAAAGGGAAAGGGCAAAAAGAATAAGCCAACATTTACATGAGCCAGTAACATGCCCTTGCAGCAAAGAAATCTAATGGTATCCTAAGCTGCATTGAGGAGTATTGCCAGCAAGTTGGGGGAGTGATCTTTCCCCTTTACTTAACACTTGTGAGGCCACACCTGGAGTGCTGTATCCAGTCCTGGGCTCTCCAGTAAAGAAAGATGTGGACATACTGGAGAGAGTCCAGCCAAGGGCCACAAAGATGACTAAGGCTCTGAAGTCTCTCTCCCATGAGGAAAGGCTTACACAGCTGGGAATGTTCAACCTGGAGAATGGAAGGCTCAGGGGGATCTTATCGATGTATATAAACACCTGAAGGAAGGGTGCAAAGATGTATCTAGGCTCTTTTCAGTAGTGACAGGACCAGAGGCAGTGGGCACAAAGTGAAACATAGGAGGTTCCCTCTGAACATCAGGAAACATTTTTTTACTGTGAGGGTGACCAAACACTGGCACAGGTTGCCCAGAGAGGCTGTGGGGTTTCCATCCTTGGAGATATCCGAAAGCCACCTGGACGTGCTCCTGGGCAACCTGCTCTAGGTGGCTCCTGTTTGAATAGAGGGGTTGGAGAAGATGACCTCCAGACATCCCTTCCAACCTCAACCATTCAGTCCTACTGTGAAAAGAAAAAAGAAAAGGAATTTTTTGAAAGAGAAAGGGAAAGAATAAGGACAAGTTACCTGATTCCAGAAGTGTGAAACATAGATATACATAGATATCTGTTTCCTACTCAAATAGAAACATGAGATGTATCACTATGTAACTTTCGTTTTGCTTTTATACCTAGCTCACAATGAACTTTTGTAAAATTTTGAGGTTCTATCAGAGTTATAAACCTCTTAATTTTGATCAATTACCTTTTTTTTTCCACAAAGAAAACTTCTGGACTGCTCTGAAGGTTGTTCATGTTGCTATATTGTTCTTTGTAAACTGCTTCATTAATAAAAGTATAACTACGCTGTGTATGTCAATAACTTGGGCTTGCATAATATATGTTTCATACTTAACCTTTTTCAGCTGAACAATAGAAGAGTCTAGAGTGGAACAGATGTCACATTTATGATGTCTATGATTCATTACTATAAAAAGAAGTTTCTCAATGATGCATAAATTGCCAATTCTGGAGATGTAACCTACACATTTTGTATGATTCTATCTCACTTCTTGGGTGTTGGACTAGATGACCTCCAAAGGTCCTTTCCAAACCTAATGATTTTGTCATTCTTTCTTTTTTCTTTTTTTTTTTTTAACTCTAGTTAGAGAAGACATTCCTACCAAACTCAATCTGTACCTGATCCAGTTCACAGTAATTCAAGAGAGCAAATTTTAAGACACGAGTTGCAAGACTGTTGCGTATGACTTTACATTTCCTCCTTACTTCCAACATCAGTGATTCTACCAGGAGCACCATAGTGAATTATGCACCAAATAGAAAATGTTATATATATTTCTAAATGCCAGTAACAGATCAGATGGTGTGATCCAGTGTTATGAAAGGAGGCAATAATTTTTGAAAGGATGAGAAAAGGCTCTGGTTTGGGTTTTGCTATTTATGAATACCTCTAATAATTTCTTTTCCTGATGGCCACCACTATTCATGTCATTCTCAGTGATCCCTGGAGTATATTTCTCTAATAGTCAATTCTCCCTAAAGGTTATTTTACTTTTTTTTCCTACTGATTGAATTTGATAGTCAATTTTGAGAACAGTTTAACTCCCCATTAACTGTTGTTAATTTAAAAGAGAACTCCTGTGGAAAACAAACAAACAAACAAGCACATAATTTGATGCAACATCAGTCTGGAATACCAAACAAAGTCATTAAGAACAGCACAACTATTTACAATAGCAAACACAGGTGATCTAGGAGAACGGGCAATCAAGCAAACGCCAGAGATATGTCATTCTCTGAGAGACCTAGCATTATTTCCTTCATTTATTAATCTTCCTGTGGTGTTCAGAAACATATTGTGAAACAAGTCACACACAAAGACAAATTTAAAGCCAAAGTTATGTTTAAGAATTTTGATGTGCAGTAAATGAAAAGACATAGTTAGTCCTTTTCTTCAATTCACCCATAGGGACAGAATTTGAGAGTTTAATGCCTTTCATGCAAAGGAATTACACATAGCAAAGCTAGCCAAACTCCTCTAAGTGTCCTTTTCCCACCCTGCATTACACGCCAATAAAACATAATCTATGGGGATTGTTGAGTAAGAAGTTTGCATTAGGTCCTTTTTCACTCCCAAGATCCACCTCTGCACTCTTCACCTCTATGTTGTGGCCAGCAGTGGTAATGCAAATCTCACTAGTCATAAAAAGTATTCTTTTCCCTTCTGTTTCTGGAAGAAAAAAAAAAAAAAGCAATAACATAGAGAATTCTGAAAACCCATTATATGTGCACACTTTATAATTAATGGTCACTTCCATGTTCTGTGGAAAACATAATTTTCAATGCTACATTTAATGTAAAGCCCGAATGACTGATTAACATCTCATAGTGTGAGACCTCATTGTACAAACAAGGATGACTTTATTTCAATGAGTTTATACTCTAAGTAAAATACTGTGGTTATAAAATTTGCATAGCTATTTATAACTGTATAATTTCTAGGATCTTTGAAAAAAATTAATCAAGTTTTATAGCTAAGGCTGTTCAAAAAACCAAAAAGACTGACATACTGCATACTGCTTAGGTGGACCAGGATTAGCCAGAAGATGGTAGGGTACATTTCACAATCCAGAGAGTCCCTGCTACAAAAAAGATGAAAGCAACAAAGGATAGGATATGTTATCTAAAAGTATAAGATCCGATGGTTATGGAACTGAGAAGGCAGGGAAGGGGTTTCAGTGCAATGCATGGAGACGATAAAAAATATTATTGCCAGTTTGGAGGATTTCATTATCTGGCAAAGTCAGAGATGTTTAAGAAATCACTCTGCCAACAGAACCTAGTGAAGCCAAGAAAGGAAGAGGAGAATGAAAACTCTCCATTAGGACTTTTGTTTTGTTTTGTTTTGTTTTGTTTTCAGTTTACTAGCAGAAACAAACTTCCCAAATTACATTTCAAGTTAACCTCAAATGTATCTGTCAGTCCCACGCAAAATATTTATTGGACTTTTGTACTTTTTTTGGGGGGGAAAGGGAAGGTGGGTGGGTGATTTTGGTTTTTTTTTCTGGTTGAATGTCCTTTTTAATCATTTTTATCTGCACATTGAAAGAATCATTAGTGTAAATGAAAATTCAGTACATTTCATTCATTCAAAGTTTTGCAACAGAAGGAAAGATTTGTCTTTTTTTACGTGTTTGTTTCTTTCTAAACCTAAAGCTACTTAATAAATTTGTTTTGCTATTTGAATTAGTAGTAGTTTCTGTTTACTCATTTCTGCGGGGTAAGCAATTGCTACATCACAGTTTCACCAGCTGAGCAGTACCCAATAGAACTAAACAACTGATTTTCAGCTCAGAAAGACAAAAGCCAGTTCTTCCTGTGTTTGCTTTGAACC
>NW_009944482.1:0-7187 GCF_000696875.1 Nestor notabilis | reverse complement strand
TCCTGCAGCAGGATGAAACTAGTCAAACTGACTCCTTGATCATCCTTTCTATGCAGATAAACCTCCCTGGGGAGCAGGGCTGAGGTAATGCCAAAGCCACTTCTCTCTTCTTTGTCAGATCAGCTCCCTTCTTTCTCTTTCTGCTTTGTAAGAAAAATTAGGTATGCATATGAAAGATATTTAGGCCAACTTACTATTATCACTAAGCTAAGCATTCAGTTCCTCCTGCAATCTTTTGGCCAATTTTTTTTCCTGTCTTTTCATTTGGTATGATTAATGTATTTTACTGATTTAAAATCAAAACTCAAATCTTGAGTTTTGAGATAGCTAAGAGCCTACATTAAAAAAAAAAAAAAAAAAAAAAAAAGAAGCATAAAAGTGATTTAAATTCATCTTTGTTCTCTGCCTTTAGTGCTGTGTTGGGCACAAATGGGCCAAACTACAGAGTCCAGATATCAGTTGTCTGCTACACAAATGCCTCTCCAAGCGTGCTGCCTTTCTCAAGGGATCACACGTGTTGCGTCTGTTGTACCTGGAATGCAGTCCTTTCATTTTCATATGACATTTGTTTCCACAGTAACCAACTGGGAAGTAACTATAGGTAATATAAACTACAGAGGCAGGATTGCTTCTAAATTAAATGTTCATTGTTCACATTATAAACTCACTGTTTTGCTAGATGCTGTGCAAACAGACGTGGATCCTACCAGAAAGAAAGAGTGCTTTGATATAAAATAAACAATAGTAAAGGAATGAAAGGTGGAAAAACATCATTGCATTAACACTTGGGTTTTTTTATTCTGGCTATTTCATTTAATCAATTCTATAGAACTTCATTAAAACACTGAGAGATGTAAAAACAAATAAAAAGAGGAAAAAAAAACCCAAAAACAAAAACCCCAAACCCTGGAATACCATTTGTCATTCTAGCCACGAACACTGGTGATTTCAGAGATACAGCAGGTTTTGATGAGAGAGGTGGAATCTGGGAGAATAATGGTGTATCCTTGTGACATTTTACTATTCTGTCCATTTCCCTGTTCGATAAACTCCACAAAAAAAAAAAAAAGCCTCTAAATCTCCCTGTGAAGTAGGGTAGCACCATTATTCCAATTTTATGATGAGAAAATGAGACACAGTGGGTTAAATATGGAGTCTGAAGTCACACTAAAACAGTGTGGCTCAGCTTCAGAATGAAGCCCACCTAAGTCCTCCTCCTTTCTTTTAATAACATGGTTGTGTTTGCTCTCTAAAAAGCCCTGAATATGTTACAGAAATTGCCTTTCTTCTGTCACTGCGCGGGCTGCCACAACATGCTGAATGCACACGGGGATGATTCTCGGGAACTGAATCTATAGCCATATCATCACAGCACAGGCATAAGAATGGTTGATGAACATGAGCTGGAAGGTATTTCCCTTGCATGGTCTATTCATTTGCTTCACCATACTTAATTCCTTTGGGAAGATTAAATATGTGCAGAAAACAGGTGAGTGAGGCTTTTAATTTTTCTTTTTTCATCAGCTGTTCTTCCCTTCCACTGACTTTTCACTTACTGCATTTCCAGATTGACTGTGAAAATGTGGGAGGTGCTGAAAAACACAGAACCACCTGAAAGTATAGAAGGATGATGAAAAATAGGGAAAACTGAGAGACTGACAGAGCTCACAGAAGGCACTCTTACTGCTTCATAAGTTTGATTTGAATTATTATCACCCCAGGACTCTCAGTCGATGCCAGATTACAAAATTAGGACTATGGCTAATACAGAAAGCATCCAGAGGTCAATGCTCCATATTTTTCTTAGGATTTTGTGCTCAGCAATGTTACAAAAGGGGTGTTCAGAAATAAAATGTTTTATCTTCTTCTTTGAGCTATTAAAAGGACAAGGTCATTGTGACAATAATGAGAACTGGACTTGTGAGACTCTAGGAGAAGTATTTCACAACGTTGAAGCATGCTGAACAGAAAATTGCGACAGAAATGAATGTCAGCTTGGGAAAAATGGGATGGATATGGTGAATACTCTGAAGTCACACTCACTGTTCCTAAGGCAAAAGAACTGCAAAAAAAAAAAAACCCACAAAAAAAAAACCCAAAAAAAAAAAACCAACCAAAACCCAAAAAAACCCCAAAACCCAAAAAACACCCCACTTTTTTTCTTTTTTATTTTAATAAAAGAAGGTTTATTTGTCTCTTGCACAGTAAATCTAGAAGTTATTATTTTTGTTTTGAATCATAAGGGTTAGCCATTTCTTTCTTATTTTTAAAAGGAGAATAAAGAAAGAAAAAGTAGTTTGAGCTTCAGTTGTGATGTGACTATAAGGATCAAATCCTCAGCACATCCATCTGTTTGGGAGATAGAGTAAAGAAAATTTACCCTTCAGGGAATCCTGCTCCAAGATGCTGTGATTCACAGTTTCACCAGCAGAGCCGACCAGTACTCACTGTCTCTAGAGGCAGATGACCTGCAACCACTTGGCCTCCCATGCACAGTCAACTGACCTTACTTGCCTCTTTACCCTGTCCAAGTAGTTAGTTTGACTCCTTGAATTTTCTCTCTTCCTCTGGCTCAAATTTTAGTGAAAGACTGTTGTAAATTCCTTGTGTCCAACACTTCACATACTGTATAAGAGCCCTGAAGGATGGAAAATTAGTTAATAGTGCTATTCCAGTGAAGCTGCCACAAGGCTATATTTGCAGTAGTGTGCAGATGCCTCATTGTGGGAGGTCTTGTATATAAACAAGCAGAACATGGCTGGGAGTATGGTATCATGTAGAGAGAAAGCACATATCATAAAGCTTATCAAGCAGGGGGTTTTGTGTTACATCTGTGTCATAGCCTAAGAGACAAGGACAGAAAGAGGTCCAAGTCCTGTGTTTTCTAGAAACTAATGCCTACATGACACCAATCTAAACTCAGTGTTCCATAGTATCAAAAAGTAGAGCCTAAACAGAGGCTGCCCACAAGTCCCAGGTGTTCCTCTGATAAAGGCACATCTGGCTAGTCTGTCATATGTGGAATCTTTCCTAAAAGCAAATGCACTCAAGGCTGAGTATTTCGTGAGGTCGAGCACAAGCTCCCTGCATTGCAAGTAGGTATGCATTAACCAGTCCTGTGGGAAAGAAGCGCAGCCCTCCCCACCTCCTAGGGCATGTCTGAAGAGTGCCTAAAATGCCTGTTAAGCATGGCCTTGCTCTCGTTATTTTATGCAATACAGCACAGGCATCTTAAGAGTTTTGGGAGAGACTCACACCATCCACATGATAGCTAGAACAGGCAGGCCCTGGCTCTGAAGAGTGGTGCAGGTATTTGAGGCTGTTAGGATCCTTTCAAGCAAGTTTTTTGCCATAGCAAACGTTACGGAGGGCTGGCCACATATAACTGAAGTCCTGTGCCTTCACTTGTGTTAGGCTACATCATTAATTTAATCACTTTAGTAAAGAGCTGCTGCCCAAATGTAAAAATGGCAGAATTTGGCTCCCCATGCTCCTCATGCTCCAGTAAAAGGTATATTTTCTCAGAAAGACCTTCCTATCTTTCTCTTAGTCAGTGTGAGAACATGCATGTTGGGTTGTGTAACACTGGGTACAGTAACATGCTGACCATGACAAAGCATTCACTTTTGGGGTGGTGTAAGGATCTCTGACACTTTCGATAGTCACTTTTCATGGCTTCAGAAAGCAGCCAGCTACGACTGGCAGTTGACACTACAGCACAGGAGACAAGCTGCTGCATCACCACTCAAGTGTGTGAGTTGTGGATGTCCCACTGGCAGGCATAATGTGGGAACAGCTGAGGGCATCTCACAGGAGACTCCAGGAGGCTTCGGTAGTTGCCACATGGGCAGTAGTAGCCCAGGACATGTGCGTGCTCCTTGACATTGAGGCAAACTTGACAATGACAGAGTATCCAATCCTGGGACAGCATTCTGAAACTAAATTTTCTAAGTGAATTTTAGTTAAGCTACCTTGGGGAGCAGATAGTATCAAAATAGACCATAAGCCAGGAGGGAGCTGCAAGGAGATAAGACCAGAAGGAGTAATATCTTTATTTTTTTATTTTAAACCTGAGTGGCAGTTTTTCCTGCTTGATGTGAAAATATCAATCTGTCTAAGTGATATAGCTAAGGAACAGAATCAAATATGTGAGCTTTAGCAATGTAATAGGGAATGCTTAATCCCCAGACTAACCTTACTTTGTCATAAGTGAGCTATATTGTATTTTGAGTTTACAATGATCAAGGATTATTCTTCAAAATAAACAATAAACTAGCATCCCATATCTATGGAAAAAGTCTTAAGGTATAAATTTGAAACAATGACCTTGACTTCTTCCTCAGAGGTGCAGACCAAAAAAAAAAAGAAGAAGTATATTGGTTGAATCAATAAAGTTACTTTTAGGAAAAAATAAAGTAAGAAAGAAGAGAATCAGAGATGAGGTGCTTAATATTTCTTTTTCACATATTACACCAGTTTTGCCTCTCTCCTTGTCCTTTCCTAGTTAACATCCCTAATTTGCATGCAGAACCAGGTCCATGATAAAATCCCTCCATCACATCCAGAGAGTATACTACCAGCCTCAGCCAGGCAAATGGATTGAAGGATTCAGTAAGACCTCAGTGTGCTTCAATCCCTGAAAAAGGGAGAGATAGAAAAGCTGATAAAACAAAATAATGACCACATCCTTCCTGTTAGGTAACAACAGTCACCCTAGGGCTGGAACACTTCTATCTGGAATATAAATACCAGGAGAGTGCTGTAGCTTCAAGGATGTTTTTGTGATCATAATGAAAATATTAATAGTACAGTTTCCCTATTTTTATTTTCACACACATATTTTCTTCATGTAAGGGGAAAAATCAAATCATCCTTTACTGTGACTGAAAACAACTGATTTACTGCAACTTAACAAGTTACTGCCCTTCAGGCAAGTGCTGATAATTCAATACCTTTATACTCAGATGTATACTTTTTTAAAACACCTCTCAGCTTTCAGTCAAGCTCTAGATCTAGGATCTGCAGGAAATACTAGCTTTCCCTCTCTGCCATTGTCTTCCAAATGCTTCCTTAATTAATTTTTTGTTGTTGTTGTTGTATAGGTATACTGCAAATTCCAACATACATAGTGAAATCACCCATTTAAAACAACGGCAGTGTTAACAGGATGATCCATTTCATCCTCTTATAGAAGCTAATGAACCATTATAAATTTATTGTGACGGAAAGACAGTGCCTGCTTGCAATTAGACTGATGAGCCAAGTTATTCTCATGAGTGGGTACTTTTAAGTAATTATTTTCATTTGTTCTTGTCCAAAAAAAAAAAAAAGAAGAAAAGGAAAAAAAAAAAAAGGCTATATCTATGCACAACTGAGCTTTGATTACCTGGCATCTGAAAACACATTCTCAAAGTTATGTTTCTAATTATTGTTTTATGAGACAAAGAACAACTGCTTAGGCATTATTTGAGTTGACCTTTTGAAGCTTAAAATAAGAACTCAGGTTTAAGTAATTGTAACAGTGTATAGCATTTGTGAGATCACATAAATTTATCTAGCTGCCAATATGCAGGAACAGTTTAGCTCAGCCCTGTGGACTTTTTATATCCACCCATAGCTCTAGGACTCCTTCACTTCAGGCAGCTTTCTGCCACCCACAGCCAGTAACCTCGATTCTTTTATTTGATTATTTGACTTCTGGCATATGAGATGGTCCCTTAGTAGTCTCTTAATGATGCATCATAAGGTGACAGCATTGAATATCCTTCACTGTTCTGAGATGTTTCAGTACTTCCCTGACCTTCAGATATCCTTTTAATAATGTTTTCTGCAGCATCTTAGTAGTCATCATCCTGTGGCCTTTAAATAACAGCCTATCCAGCAGTACTTTGGCTATAGGGGTGAAGAACAGGCTATGCCAGACACCCTGTGTTATCTCTTAATTACTTTTTACAGGATTTTATTTTGTAGCTCTGATGATCTCAGCCCACCTTTCAAAGGAATCTGAACAGGTTTTTAAAATCAAATATCTGTATACTTCTCTATGTCCACTCTTCTCTTGGGTATGCTTTTGCACAGATAAAATGCTTTCTGCAAAGAGTTTAGCATCCTTATGTACCATCATAAAAGTTCACGATTTTTCTGCAGTGTATTTGCAATGTTAAACAACATTCCTATGGCAAAACAAGGAAGGAGCCTTCCTGATAGAACCTGCTTTATTACTTTCAATATGTCAGCTACCTTTCCGAGAATGTCTCTGCCTCACAGGAAATGGAAATTGATTTCTTTTTATATATGTATTTCATTGGTTTGTTTCCTTACTAAGGCAAAAGAATACAAATTTTTTTCCCTCCAGTGAACACAGAGCTTACTAGCTCTGCTGCATTTTCTTTAGCATGCCCAGAACAATTATTTGCTGTGCAGCTTTCGGTTTTGTCTCAACTTCATGAGAACATAAGTTATCCTAAATCCTGAGCTGAGGACAAGTCAGGATCTTTTGATCTCTTCTCTTCCCTAGCACAGTTCCATTATTTTAATTCTAAGAAAATACTTCTTTTGAACCATATTTGAACCCCCAAAAGTGTTGGTTTTCACGTGTACTTATTGCCTATTGTTCTAACCAACATGCTTTTGTCATTTACATATTTTTTATTCTTCCAAACAAAAAGCTTCCATGCTGCTTTCCATAGTGATTAACTATCTATCATAGTCCCAGATTTGGCACCTTTATCTCCACTGAGGTACACAGTGAGGCATACAGAGCAGAATGTCATAAAATGCTTTCATTATCCACCTCTAATAATAATTGTTTTGGCCTGAGGGACTTCTTTTGGTTGATCAGATGCTGATTTCTTATGAAGAATTAACTCTTAAAAGGCTAGAAATCTTCTGAGATAGAAGAAAATAGATACTTCCTTCTCAAAATTTAGTATTTTAGCAGAAGCTCAGTTAAAGCTGACAAATGCAAACCTTGTGGGTGATCTGCTGCTTTCAGCTGGTTTTCATGCACTCACATCAACATCATATTTATATAGTACTCAAGTTCCATTACTACAATTTCACCTATAACAACCTCTGCCCATGTTAACAGAAAACTGCTTAAGAGCAAACAATCATAAAAAATAAAACTGCCTTTTCTATCTGGGTTTTTTGTTTCTTGATGTCGTGGTTCAAACCCAGCCGGCAAC
>NW_009944481.1:13273-28025 GCF_000696875.1 Nestor notabilis | reverse complement strand
GCTCCGTGTTTGCGAGACCCACTCTAGAAATGCCTGGAGGTGCCGGGCATCGAGCAGACTGGGGTGTGCGTGGGGCTGGCCGAGAATCAGCCCCGTGCCAGCATCCCGTGGGGCTCACCCTGTGCGTGAGGCTAGACAACCCCCTTTGTGTGGTATGGCTCTTCACACGCGGAGGAGGCTGCCCTGTGCCGACAGCGGAGTAAGCACCAGGAGGAGGGGACCCTCCCTTTGCAGCCTCGCTGGGGCACTTCATCACCTGCTACTACATGCCAAGTTGGATGCAGGACACAGTAGTGGCAAGCTGGTGGGTCCTTCCCACCTCCAAACCCAAACTTCTGGTTCCTGGAAGGGAGATGGAAAGAGAAGAACACGGAAAAAGCTGTCGCTGTGGGATAAGGCTGGACGTTCATCGGAAGTTTAGGGCTCTCGAGCTGATGACTTACTACTTTTACATGTGCCATATTTAGGCATCAGGTCAATCTCAAACTTGGTGTTCGCTCTCATTTGATCCATGCTTATTTCTTTCTCTTTTAATCTTTTTGGAGTGTCAGAAACTACCTCACTATTAGGTTAAGGCCTGGATGATGTGATGAAAATTAAGAGTAATTCAGAGTTCTTGTTCGGTAACTAGCTTTGTGATGACAAGCTAAATGCCACACAGTTCCTGGTCTTCAGCTCTGCTCCCAGACAGCTTTCCACAGAGAGTGATTTTTTTGGGAACAACTTCATGGGTCCTGGGCTCTACTCCCCTGTCAGCTGGTTGTGGTTTGGTTCAGTTTTGGTTTTGGTTTTAATTCCTGACATTTCTTTTTTTCAGGTCTATTCTCAAATATCTGGTTATGGCAAGGTGTTGCTGGAGTCCTTGCTGCTGCCATCATTTTGATTTTGTGTATTCAGTTTGGTAAGTGTGTAAATCATTTATAAAGAAAATATAATTAGCCTTAGAAATTACCAGAGTTTTAGGTTTCCAGAACCTCAGAAGGTTTATTCAGGACTTACCTCATCTCAAGCTTAAATAGATGTCTTGTGACGTACTGTTTAAAATTGTGGGCGGGTGCAACCCTTGCAAAAGCTATAGTTGTCGGAAGTATTTTAAGTTGTAGTAGAGTCCTTGGAGGGTATATTATTATTACCTTCTCGGCTACTTCTACCAAACTGCCTCTGATCATCACTTCAAAGGTACTTCAGCAACCATATGGGTGCAGGAGCCAGTGTATATAAATTAGCTTGCAATAATTGTTTCTGCTGGGCAGAGGTAATAATGCTACGGTTAGACTTGGATGATTTTAGATGATGTAGTCAGAAGCCACTGCATCAGAAACCTTTTCCAGTTGTAAGAAATAGGTAAACTGGTTTTTGTCTTTTTGCAGTAAACCATTCTTCAGCCAGAGATATTCCCATCTGTCCTTCCCTGGAACTCTGTCCACCAGATTGGCTGTATTTCCAGAAAAAATGTTACTACATCTCCGAGAGTGAAGCCAACTGGAATGCCAGTCAGAGCTTATGCGCTTTGCACAATGCTTCCCTCCTGGTGATCGAAAATAATCAGGAACTGGTAAGGAAACAAAAGGGGGGAGGGGAGGGTGTCCTGATGTCACCCCGTCTCACTTCTAGGGAGCTGCACAGCGAACCAGTGTGTTCTTCCAGCCTCTTAGACGGAACAGTTTGAAAGCTGATGCAGAGACCGTGACGGGTCACAGCTTGCAGAAAGCTGTGTGCCTCCTTTCCCTGCACACAGCAAACATCAGGTTTTAGCAGTTGATGTTTTGGAGAATGCCTGAGGGTTATCTGAGTTAAATTTGGGGCTGCTCACAGCTATAAGTACTCACATTGAAGGCAACTATCAGGATAAACATTGTTGCTTGTCATTTATCTTAACTAGATAACTGTTCTTTCTTTTCAAGATAGGTTAATGACAGCTGAGTTGGTAGATATGTTAGCCTCGACCTTTGGAATTAGGAGATAGCTATCCTTACCACAGCTTGGAGCATCTTTTTCTGTATTGTATTACCATGTCTTGGGTTCAGCTACAGCAGTCATTTTTTCTCCGTCTTAGTAGCTGGTGCAGTGCTGTGTTTTTGACTTTCAGCCTGGGAACAGCGCTGATAGCACCGATGTTTTTAGTTGTTGCTCAGTAATGTTTACTCCGACCAAGGACTTTCTCAGTCTCATGCTCTGCCAGAGAGGAGGGGAAGCCAGGAGGAAGCAGAGACAGGACACCTGACCCAAACTGGCCAAAGGGGTGGGTATTCCATACCACAGCACGTCATGCCCAGTATAGAAACTGGGGGGAGTTACCCGGAAGGCCCAGATCACTGCTCGGGTCGGGCTGGGTATCGGTCGGCGGGTGGTGAGCGGTTGTGTCCTCTCCCCTTGTTATTCCTCTTATCATTATTATTGGTAGCAGTAGTGGTTTGTATTATACCTTAGTTACTGGAGTGCTGTTACCTCAACCCGTGGGAGTTACATTCCTTCGATTCTCCTCCCCATCCCTCCGGGAGCAGGGCGGGAGGGGAGAAGTGAGCAAGCGGCTGCGTGGTTCCAGGTTGCCGGCTGGGCTTGAACCACGACACCATATTAGGAAAGATTTCACCTAGCACAAAGACCTAGGAGAATGTATTCTTCCATAGCTCCTACAGACCTTCATGTTTTCAAGCAGCATCTCCTCAGGTCAGTCAGGCCTATCACAGACACCAGTACTGGGTGCAGATGTTAGTTCTGTTGCACACAGTGGAGCAAGGATCTTCCTTAACTAATCTCTAAAATATCTTCCACAAATCCTTGCTAGCTGATAATAAAAACTCAGTATGATGAAGACATCTCAGCAATGGAGAAATGTGTTAGCTGCTTTGAAGACTTTCTTGTGGAGAGACATTTGCAGTTCCACAGCATTTCTGAATGTTCAGAAGCATATTGTGTCCTCTTAGCTGGCATTTCTGTCACTACAGTATCTCAGTGCTGCAGAGGTCCTGTCTCTATTCATTTGATATCTGATCAGTTGTAAATTCTTTCAGTTATGTGCATCACACAAGATCCAGACACTGCAGTACCCTGTAAGATTTAATTTTTAGTATTATTTCTTCTGGAAGAAAGACAAGATCATTATTTTGCTTTCTAGCCTTGAATCAAAGACTCTGTATTATGATAACTGCACTGACCATGCAAAAGTTTTCTCATAAGGGTTTATTTCTACAGAGTTTTATGGTGAAGATAACAAAGCAAGACCCCTGGATTGGACTTTATAAAAGAAATGAAGAGTTCTTTTGGGTAAATGGGAAAGCATTAGACACTAAACTGTAAGTTGATGTTGAGGGGTTTTGCTGGTGATACTAGATTATAAGGGAGTAAGGAAGGATAACTAAATCCTTGAAAGAAATAACTGTAGCGATTTTGAAGGGATGACTATGGAGAGAACATGGAATACAATAAAGATTTCTCTTAGCATTGTTAAAACTATACCAAATGAAAGTTAGATGCTAAATTTGTAATGTCAGGTTCAGAAGCAACGTGGGACAGGAGCTTGTGGTAATTGAGATACAAAGTGAAAGTTTATTGAGCAAAGTGAAAGTTAAACAAAGGAACCACCGTGATACCAAAGTAATGAGGACAAGAAATAGCAGTAACACAAATTCCTCATTATAGAATACATTTTGCAAAGGTGCAAACCTGCATGCAACCTGCATGAGGTTTATAGCAAATGTATTTGGGAGGCTTCAAAGAGATGTTTTCCTACTTCCTACAGAATGTGCCTACAGAAAAGGATGCTGGAGGGAAAGGTGAAGCTGTGAATTTATGTTGCATGAGCTGCTCTGAGGTCATGGCCCTGTGTTCTATCCCACCAATGTCAGGTGTGGGGAGGATTGTTCCTCCTCCCAGTGGCTGCCCCATCTTTTCAGAGGCTGCTGCCTCTTGTCCTGGACAGCTGCTGGCTGGAGTTGGTAGAATTACCAGTGGCAGTAATAAGCATTGAGATTTCACAAGCCTGAAATCAACTTAAAAAGTGGAAAATTTAAATACTTTTAAGTTTGTGACATGTCTAGTGGTGCATGACTGTATTCAGTCCATTTCCAAGACTTGAGGGCTTAATCTGATAAAGACCTTACACATTTAATGTGAGATGTGAGCAGCACCTAGGCATGTCAAGTTGAAAATTGCAGCCTTTCCTACTCTTGCTTATCCCCTGCCTGTGATACAGACATCCACTGAAGCTTTCATTTTCAGTGATGGAGTTGTTCACATTCTTAGACTTCTGCCTCTGTGCTTGCCCCAGACTGCCCTTTCCATCTTTAGAAAAGCAAACATTTTAATGTCTAAGCTCAGTTGCTGTTACTGTCATGTTAAGACTGGTGGGATTTGTCCCTTGGCTTTTCCAGAGACCATAGTAGTTTGGTTGGCCTATTCACAGAACACTGTCACACTTAGTTTGAGAACAGAGTTGGCGAAGCAGACCCTTACCCCTTACACAGGGGCACCTACAGGGTGGAAAATGAAGTTTGCTTCCTGTTTTCCACCGCCCACTTAACCATAGTGCAATGTTCAGTTCTGAAGAAGAGGGAAATGAGGCATTTGTTTCCCAGCTTCTATTGGAATGTTTTAGCTGTACAAATAGATGTGGAAGTCATAGGTGGAGCCAGTCTTGATAGCACAGTGTCCTTGAGAAGGGCAAACCTGAATTCTAGTCTCTGCACCAAGGGCATATTTAATGTTAAGCAACCACTAGACAAGATGGAGAAGTACTGCATGTCCTAGATTTTGTATTCTGGTGGCCAGGTCCATGAAAAAAAGATGATCCTATGATGCCTTGCCTATGGTAAATCAGGCTTTGTACAAAGAGAACCTGTGATCCCAAAGTTCCCTTTTCTTTATTGTGTTATTTGATTGTGGGTGTCAAAGTAATTGTCTTTCATTCTCCTGTACAGGATTGAAGTAAAAGGCTCTGGAAACTGTGCCTACCTTGAATCCAAAGGAGTCTCAGCCTCTGGATGTTATTTAACCAGGAAGTGGGTCTGTAGCTTGAATATTGGCTTAGTATGATAAAGGTGGATGAAGCCACCACACCTGACAGTTGGTGCTCTGATATGATGTCAACATAGGCTATGTTTATACCCTGGGACCTGGGAACACATCTCTGCTCCTGCCTGGAGGTGAATGACTTTTCTGATAGCCAGAATTCTGCACCCATGGAGGAAGCCTCTGTTGTTTAAACATCCCATTTAAAAGGCTTGCTTCAGCATCTTAATAAGTCATTTCCTTGCCCCGTTTTTCTCACTACCACTCAGCCTGTAGTTGCCTTTTGATGTGTTGCCAATATTTCTTCCATTAACTCTTCTCTTGTAGGATCAGGAGCAACTGCTCTTTTCTTTTTTGGTGTGCGGCTGAAGGTGTTTGTTCTTCTTTTTCCTTGTCCTCTCTATGTGTAGGGATGGGTTGTGAAGCATGGGTCTGCCTGAAAATCTGCCAGTGCCTCTCAGATACAGTGTGATACTTGGGACAGGATCATTGCAGATTTTGTCTCCGTTTGATGAGGTGCATCTTGTGTGACTCTACATTATATTGTGTTTTGTTAATGTTATTTTACATTAATCTTGTTAAATTAGCTTGACAGTATTAACATTGTGGTATTTATGTAGCTGCACTGCACCTGAAGTTCTCCTTCCCACAGCAAAGAAGAAAAGTCAGGATAGATAAGAGTATTTATTTACCTGAGCATCTGCATGGATGGGGCAAGAGTTTGAGTTGAAACAGTAATAGTGAAGCTGCAGGCATTAATGTTATAAAGTTAGATATAGTCCTCGGTGCAAGTAGGCAAAGTCATGAGTAGGGAATAAGAGAATTAACGACAAAGGATTTTTCTCCACGGCTTCCTCGTGTCCTGTGGCTGTCTGAGAATGAGGGTGGACAATCTGTTTGCTGGCAGGACAATCAGTGTTTTCTTCTGTGTGCATATCATTTTCAGCAGCAACATCCAGTGCTGTTGAATTGCTATGAGCCTTAAAGGAATTTGGTCACAGTCCTGCTGAACCCTGTCCACTCATATCTAGCAGGTAACCTGAAGATTTAAAGTGCCCTTTGACCCAGAGGAAGCAAAGCAGATGGTTTTCCTGGAAGGACTATTCCTATCAGGTATCTAGAGAAGGACGAATGGGAAAATCACGTGTATAGCAGGGCAAAATAGCTTCCTTCCTCGGTATAAAATCCGAATAATTGTTTTTCTTGTGATCTGGATGCTATGGAGAGGACTATGGGCTCTGTGGGACTTCTTGAAGGAGCAAGTGAAGCTATTTTTGGAGTAGCCACTAGAGTGCACTGTAGTTTCAGAGAAGGGAAGATAATTGTGTTCTCAAGTTACTAAGAGTGTAAAACTACACCATGTTTGACAGCGTATTTGGTGTGTGTTTTGTTCGCTGGGCTTTTTTGTCCTATTTGTAATTATTTTTGCCTTCACTGTGTTTTTATGCAAGTTTAATTTCTGTCTACTTATGTTCAGCATCTTGTTTATGGCTTCATTATTTTCTGTGGCAATGGGACCTTGCTGTAACAGAACCATGCAGTATGGATATTGTTAACAACAGACTTTTCTATGTTTATTTATATATGAGAACTAATTTTGCTGAACTACCCTTTGTTTAATTGCTTGTATTCTTTATAAGCACAGTAACAGGACTCTATGGTCTGAACAGCCTGATAATCCATGTGTTAATTTATATGTAACTAGTTGGGGAGGTGTTATTCTGCAATCTTTTTAAATTAACTAGCTCTGAAGGATATGGTATGTGCAATAGTCCTGAAAAGGTACTTAATAAATATCTTTACAGAGCCTCTGAATTACAGTGGTTTGTGTCTTAGTATTGTTCCATTAACAGTACTTTTTTAGCTCAGGTACCGTATGGGGGAAAACAAAATCACCAGACTAAAGCAAAAATGTTCAGGTTTTGAATATGGAAAGATCTTCAACCAGAATGTTGGCATTAACAGGAGATAAGACATTTGACCCTAAAAAGAAAGCATTTTACTTTCTAACACTTCTAGCACATGTTCACGTTTCAGAATGTGTCAGACTTTTAACAAAAAACATTTAACTGAAACGCTGAAGTACTTCTGTGGAAACTGTGCTGAAATGCACATAAAACACATACAGTACAGTCACTTTGGAGGGAAATGTGGAATTTTCTACAGTTCATTTTTGTAAAGTTTTATAAGTATTTGCATTAGGGTCATACTAGAGGTACATTTCAAAAAATCATCGGAAATTGTAAGGGATAAGGAGTATTCATGTACCATGTCGTGTCTTAGCCTTTCTTAATGAGCTGATTTACCTGAATGTTGCCTTTAACTACAAAGTAACATCGCTCTTGCATTTCTTTTCCATCAGTGTCATCTATGGATAGAATCCAAAAAAAGGGAATTTTGCTTCTTAAAGGAGGTTTTGGAGCAACTGGGAGCACAGTAGGTTATAATGAAAGCTGTATTGTAATCTGACTCATAAGCATCTTCTTTAGTATCCAAAGTCTGTCATGCAAAGAAATGAAGGGTCAAAAACTAATGAACTAACTTTTACTCAGAGCAGGGTTTGATGAAGTACTTCAGTGGCCGTTTGTTTTTTTTAATGGGTCGAATTACTCAAGACTTAGTGATGGTTTAAAATGTCAGTAAGAGGTTCGTAAGGCCCTGCAAAAACATGTTTAATTACATTAGTAACAGAGAATGATCAAATACTAGATGTTTCATGAATATTGTTAAAACCTAAATACCAAAACCAATTTGAGAGAAGGCAGCTCGGGAGTTTAAGTTTTTCTTGTTAAATTCAGCATGGCTCAAGAAACACCTGGCATAAAACCAGCAATTCAGCAGTTGTCTCCAATGCATTATGAAGGACATGCTTTAAGTACCCCAAAGTTACGTTTTCTCGATGGGAATATCTCTATATAAAAATACATATATAGATAGATAGATATGTATATTGTAGATAGATAGAGCTATCTTATTAATTTCAGGCTCTTTCCTTGCCCTTGCTTCTCTGTTTATAATAAACAAACCAACCCTCTTCCCCACACACATGCTGCACTGAGTTTGGGGGATTTTTCACCGTTTTATTTTTAACATGAGAAAAACAGCAGTTTTTCAAATGAGTCTTTAGCTGCTGATGCTGCATTCTGGAGAGAGTAATTCTGTGTTGTTTTTTCATTTGAAAGGAAGTAAGCCACACTGAAGGTACTGTACTTTCAATCTGTAGCCCCAAAGTAATGAAGTTCCCATTGTGCTGTGCCAGTGGAACACAGCGGACTATGTCACATGCTTGGTGTCTCTTTCACTGAAGATCTCTTACGCCTTTTTAACTCTTACTTATACAAGCCTGCTGCCTTCCTGACATCTCTGTCCTGGCACCTGTGTTAAGTGAGGTGTCACCCATCAACGTGTGGAGATGGAGAGGTGTCAGTCTGCTGGTCTTACCATATCGCTCATTTTGTTCCACAGCTGCAGTCATGTGTGTGCAAAAGCCATGGTACTTTACACTAAGAGCTCATGTGCAAGTGCATGTGTTGGTTACTCACACAAGTTGCTAGACATTAACCACAACCCTCCACAGGGGCACTACACATCTAGTGCAGGTTTGAGACAATGTACCTGGGAAACTACAGCTGCCTTTAGTTGTGTGTATCATAGCAAAGATGAGATAAATGCTCTACATTTCAAAAGCCATGTTGGACTTCTTTCTCCCTCTGATTGCTAATAAAGACTTTAATTCCAGTCTGTGTGGTTTTGGTAGAGTTGCACCTTGGGTTTTAATGTTCGGTTTCATTTTGTTATGTTCCCTCCAAACACAGCTAACCTCATATGACTAGCATAAAAAGTACATAAAATTACAGTAAAACTCTGGAAATTTAGAATCTCCCCTTGACCGGCCCTGAAATTATTGCATAAATTCTATGAAATGAGTAAGAATTCAGCTTCTAATTTCCTGCACATCTTACAGTTCAGGTGCACAGTGCTCATCCTCACACGAGTACCTCTTCTTTCTTGCCTTTTCCTAGAGGCAACTGCTGCCAATGGCTGTCTGTGAGAAGGCTCAGCATCCCCAAATCCAGACATGCTGATGCAGTCCTGTTGCATGACCTTCACACAGGCACCTGTCAACTTCAGAGTTCCCTGTTTGCATCCAAACAAAGTCTTAGGGAGCACAGAACAGAAAATTGCAAATTTCTGTGCAAGTCTCTTAAAATTATTTATATCATATGTTATTTTATCAGTAAAATGGGTCTTCTGAAAAAAAAGCTCTGCCTGTTGTCTGATGATTGGGTGTTGGAACTAGATGAGCTTAAGGTCCTTTCCAACATTAACTATTCTATGATTTGGCTCAAAGCACCAACAAAGTTGCATTCTTCTTACAGATCCACTTCTTTAAAGTCTGGCAGTTATCTACTTGGATCATGTTTTTTCTTCTGTAGACAGCACAGTTCTTGTCAGTCTCAATTCTGTTTATAGCTTTCCTGGTGAGAGAACAAAAGAAATGCAATGAGTTGTCAGCTTTAAATTCAGTACTGAATAAAAATATTGATAATATCCTGAGTGAGGGTTTGCATGGCACCCAGTCTATAACCCACTGAAGTACAGTTCCACAGCAGCCATGCATAAATGAGATGAGCACCTACAGCAGAGATGACTGCAGGCTGCTGAGGGATGTATGCTCAGGAATATTAGTGTAAGAAGGACAGGGAAAGGCTCCACATGCAGCCATGATGATGAACTGTAATGGTAAGAGATCTGCTGCACAGATCCTAGCACCCATCCTATGTGACAGGCATCACTTTCAACAGAGGTGGTCAATAAATAGTCTGTAAAGTCAGTGAGTCTGTTCACAGTGATTTCAGTGGGAGAAGTGTGTGTTAATGTCCATTTACATTCATACATACATGAAGTGTGACTGTGGTTGGTCTTGTAGGCAGAAAACAGATCTGTTTCCAAAGGTGCCCAGCAGGAACCAGTCAACCTGGAACTGGCTGTGAAATAGACCCTGAGTCGGTGCCTGAGGCTGGAGAACTAGATCTGTGCTTTGGGAATTAGCTTGGATTCAGAGTTTTATTTCCATGCAAAGTACTATACCTTTGCTATTGCCAAAGACAGTGCACACACACACAAATCATTACCTGTTTTCTTTAGGATCTTCGGTTGAACTCTGCTGTTTGTTTATTTCTGGAATCTTCAACCCAATCCAGATATATTTGGTATCTTTCTCTTTATTGTCTATAAATTCCTGTGGAACAAGTAGAAGCATGTTACCCAACAGCAGAGCGTTTCCGCTGTGCTGAAGTCACTGTTCTGTCTCATGCAGAGTTTTTCATGTAGCCCCTTACATGGAGAGCAAGGGCAGGGATCCAGCTGTGGCAAAGCAGCCCATCACAACAGCCCATACACGTCACCAGCCACAGTTTTGATTCCAGTTGACACTCAAGTTAACTAGCTTCAAAAAAACCCTCAGTGATGCTCCTCACCCTGATAAGCCAGGTTGCAAAGTCTGGTCTTTAAGGTAAAAGACCTGTTGCTCATGGAATTCTGAGTTTCTCAGAAGAGCCACTCAGTGACTTTTCTCAAAGAAAAATGAGAAAGAGGTCTGCCTGTTCGAATTTCCATTTAGTGGTTGAATCAGACCTCTCTTCCCAGAGTCAAGTAATGGAAATGGGCGGGAATTCCCTAGCATTTCCTCCTCCTGGTCAAAAGTGCTGTGGTTTCTACACTTGCGTATCTTGTGCCTCTCCTCTTTAGCTCTACTCTCTTGACACTCTCAAAACAAGCTTCTGTCTGTGGAGAGTCAGATGCTTTGCACTTTGTGGGGCTCTTACTTGCCTGCATGTACACCTGACATCTGGGCTATGTTCACTTTGTGAAATGTTTGGCTAAGGTAGATACCCATTGCACATTTTTAGGGCTGCTGCAAGACTCACCATCTCAATTTCATCTTCAATAACAAGAAGCTGGGATTTCCTGGCCAGACAGTTTTTCTGGCTGTCATCCCAGGTTACAGCCTCCTCAGAGAAGTAGTAACATCTGCCCCTGTGCAATTGCCACCCAGGAGGACACAGCTCGCATGTTCTTCCTGTGAGTGGAGAAATGGAACAGTTAGCTCATACAGTAACTTGTGCCAGTTGCCTTGTAGCATTTTATGTTCATGAGCCTGGCTGGTGCGAAAGCAGCTGGTCCCCACTCCCAAACCTGTGTTCACTGGGTGTGGAGAGAGGTTTGAAGGCTCCAGTGCCACTCATCTGCTCAAAGTCCCACTCCTTTGCCGTGGTGCTACACACTTCTGCATTCCCACTACACATCATTGGGCACTCCACCTTCCTGGGCACCTACCCGGTGGAGAGCGCTAGCAGGAAGGACATAGAAGGCTGAGAAGACACTTTTCATCCTCCCACGTGCAACCTTTGTGAGGAGATACAGTGTGATGTGATGTGACGTGGAGTGTGTGGATTTGACACGTGACCAAAAAGCACAGGTGCTTATCCAAACTGTGTCCGTGGAGCAGGAGAAGGAACTGTGTTACAGAAGGGGAACACTGCTCTTCCCAGGTCTACTTCCCTTTTCACACACAGCATTTGGAAGGAACATCCCCCATATTTCCTTTAATGTTTACAAGCAACACAATTACAATCAGTCCTTAGAAAAGCATTAGCACTTGACAGTAAATAATAGATCCACAATAAAAAGACCACAAATTCTTCCCCTGCCTGATCCTTGCAAAAGGATAGGAAATTACCTCCCACTTACTGCAAACAATTATTGTCTGGAAAGTGTTCTCCAGAACAATGGAAGGATCTACAAGATATGGCATGTCTGATAGAAGCTCCTGGCAGAAATAAATGTAAAGAAAGTGCCAGAAACTATTTATAGCAAGAGGAGCAAAACTATTGTCATAAACTGTTAGTTTAGAGCCTGTCATCACTGCTGTGCAGGAACACCATGCTCCCTGGGTAGAACAAGTGAGTCACCAAAAACTGCAGAGTGTCAGAGAAATAGGAACAGAGACAACAGAATTGTACACCTAGCACATCTTCTGTGCTGGGAAAGGACTAAGTTTCCTCACCCTGTCCATCTTCACACAGTTCCTCCATGAGCCATTTCAAGAGCGCTGTCGAGACAGTCATCTCTGAAGAGGTGGGATTGCCAGTGCTATTTAGACCAATATGGGACAAACTTTCTGATTTTCCTGCTCTGCACTTCAAAACTTGAACAAAAAAAGAGCTTATGGTTAACAACAGGGTCAAGGAAATTTAGTCTTATACTGTGAATGTAAGCGTATGTGTATGTGCATATACACTGGGGGGTAACACGCTCAGTTATGAGCATACTCAGTGTGTGCATACTGCGTATACTGCCATATCCTGGCAAAGGGTGTAGCTGCTGAATAATATGGACAGTATAGAAAAAGAAAATAAGTTTGTCATTACATAAAGAATACACAATATTTTTTGAGATTTTAGGGATAGTTGGGAGGAATGTTTTTTCTGAAGTTTTTCAAGACTGTTTTCTCTTAGGAGATGAGTATCTCCTCTGGAACAGTTCTTGTACAACTGGAGCATGCTATGGATTATGGTATTACTAGTACCAGGGAAGTCTGATTAAATGAAATGATCTGAAGTCTGATTTTTATTTTACTTGTTCAAACCTACAAAGAAATCAAGCAAAATGGTCTCAAAGTAGCATCATGGATGCAACTTTTAACTTCTAAGTCAGGAAGTGCAAATGTTTTGATTGTCATAGTGATTTGAAACCTTCTACAGCTTTTCAGCATCACTGATGACAAGGTAGACTGCAGCAACTACCCCTCACCTGCACTATATATGTTAAATGACAGGTAGCAAATGGAAAGCCACTTTTATTTTCCTGTATTTCTGTATAACTTGACACTTTTCATGCAACACTAAGGGAATTTCTCTTTTGGCATGACCCTGCCTGTGAGGTTCCACCATGTCTGCAACGAAGAGATGAAGGATCTACTCACATTGCTTGGCTAGTATGGCTATGACACTTAGCAGGACGAGCACAAGGATTCCCAGGACCAGCGCCATGTAGAACCAGGCTGAGTGCCTGCCTCGGCAGCCTGGAAGGAGGTGGGAAGAAGAGTGGCTTAAGGTCTTTGCACTATTAACGCTGCCTTTCTGTATGAGTTCCTTACATGAAAGCAACAGAGAAATCATCTGCCTAGAATCAGTCTGCTTTTTGCAAGCATGCAGGGACATTTTACTCATTAAGAATTTGCATCCACTTTACATACATGCAAGTGAAACTGAAAGATCATTTGGTCAGCTAGAGCAAGTGATTTTCAATCAATCATTCCATTAAGTATTCGCTCTTTCTCTTTTGAGCTAATTTTTCTCAGGCATTGCCTTCTGCCACCTACCTTCTGCCATCTGCCGCCAAGATCCTGCAGAGCAATTCGGGGAAAGTATGAGGGATGGTCTGTTGTACATTACTGCCCTCTGTTTGCGCTTTTCTGTGTTAACATGCCTGAAAGCTAGCTTACCTGAATTCACAGATAAGACAAAACCCCCCACACTGACACCATAGCACAGTGAAGTACATTTGACAAGAATGTCTCCAGCTGTTTGACACTCATCAGTTCGTGAGCATGAATCACGCAGGAGAAGGCAGAACCCAAGGAAATTTGGCTTAAGGTGCTATTTCCACAAGCCACAGAGTTGCACTTTCATAACCACTGTTTTCCTGACCTTGTCTGCATGAGATAGGCAACTGCACCACTCTTCGGCTGCCTGAGATATATTTTGTAATGTTCCCTTGCAGCTTTCTGGGGGCCTGACCTTGCCTGGCACATGTCCTTCAATACAGGGAGGACGGCAACCCATCAGCGCACTAACTGCACATGGAGGGGTGGGTATTAACGCTACTTCCAAAGCCAAAGGTGTCGCTGTGACTGTTGCTGCAGAGACACTTACAGCTGGGTTCCTAAAAAAATGTGGAATTTTACTTTCCTTTCTTAAATATTCAATGTAGGGCACAAAGGCATTTTTTAAAAATTATTTTTAAAATCTCTTTCAATATTATTTTTACAAGGAAAATGTTTTATCTGAGAACCCAGGAAAAGAAAAAAGAAACCATATTAAATGATAAATCTGTTCTTTATTGAGAGATTGTATGTAAAGATTTTTGATAACAACTTTTACTGTTAGGTAATAGGAAAGATTAAATCTATAGTTAGTAACCAACGACCAAACAAAATAGCACACTACCAGAAGCGGAAGTCTCTGATCTGCTGCTCCCTTTGGGTTTCGGCTTCACACGCAGCTCAGCGTATGTGATCGTGTTTCCTGTTAAGGAGTAGGGAAATGCTGACATTTGTGGTTGCACAAGCCATTAAGTGGAGAAACAATAAAGAATTACACAGAAGACCAAGTCTGCATAAAAAGGGGCATGTGTTTCCATAGCTGCTATTTCAGCTTTTTCTTTTAAGAAACACCAGGTGAGATGATGACTGATCATTTCCTGCTGCTGTCAGGAAGTAACTAAAAGCCTTCTCCGTAATCTTTACTTGAACTGCTTGGGTCCTATACGGCTGGACCAGGAGGCAGGCAGACAGACTGAAGGATGGGTAAGACCTGGGTGCTATCCATCACTAATATTCCACTGTTGCTAAGCCACCTCAGGAGGTATCATATGGACTTAACAGCCATGACCCTTTTGTGGACCAGGGAGATCCCAAAGGGAGAAATGCCACTCAGAGAAATGCTTATGCAGCAAG
>NW_009944481.1:5873-13242 GCF_000696875.1 Nestor notabilis | reverse complement strand
GCATTCCTGACTTGTGATTGTTTATGCTGGGATATTATGTGATGCCTGTAATAGCAGAGGAAGCGATCTAGTGGTTGAAGATACCCATTTCCAGTGCACATTGCCAAAGCAACATCAATCAAAAAAGCTATTAAAATAGCATGGTGTGAGTTGAATTCTTTCTGAAAACATTTAAAATTCTGTTTTATTTAGGTATTTTGTAGAGCTGCTGTCTGGTTTTATGGAAGGTATTTGGACCTTCGGTAGACTGATCTTGGTTTCATAAATGGTGAGATTTTACCAATCCGAATCAAGAATAAACTTCATGCTACAGCCTTAGTTTCTGGTCACTGGGTCTTTTAAAAAGAAGTAAGTAATTTGTGTTGTATAAAATCTCACTGATTAGGGAAAAACTTGAAAGAAGACAGTCTTATTACGTTAAATGAGGTAGGTTTTGGTATGAGAATTACTGAAGTGTGGTGAGGTTTTGCATTAAGAAAAATACTGAGGACCTGAGGCAAATAAAATTTATTCATACAGGTAAGCTGTTCTATGCTTTAGAGAACCTGATCTAATACACTTTGCTGTTTGCTTTATTGCAATTTATCCGTTCAATGAATTGCAGAAAATTTGTAAGTTAAATTTAACTGTATAGATAAGTAACTCTTCTCAAAAGAAAAGTCATAAAAGTTTTTCTTCTTAGTGTAAATATTTTTCAAAGAACAGTCAGGACTTTCAAACTTATATGTGCACAAGCCTTATAAATAGAGACACTTCTAAAATATGTACTTTAGAAAATCTGCTATCGTTACTAAGTATTTTCTCTCTCAAATATAGATCTATTCCTTTAAAGAACATCTCTCAGACTGTATGAAATAGAAATTTTTATCCACATGAACTGAATATTGAAAGAAAAGGATTAATTCTATCATGGTGTGTATTGGCACATGGTCATTTGAATGTTAAGTCCTCAGATGGCAGCAAGTGTTTTTAAAACAGCACGTAGACTTAATTTTACCGGATGCTTATGCACCCTTACCTAGTTTAGCAACAAGTAGCCCTGGTACTAGGTGGAGATCTCTGTCACTTACTAATACTGAAATTTCACTTCGTTTCTATATGCAGATTGTCAAGTGCAGAAAGACATCTCTATTTACCGGAAGCTTCTATGTGGTGAATGTGCAGATAGGGAGTGCTTCTGGCAGGTCAGTCACTCAGAAGTGTCAGTCTTTACAGACACCAGGCTCTTGGGATTCACTGAACAGAAGGTTAAGTGTGAGCCCACAGTGCACCCTCATCATTACAGATTGTGCAAGCTACCATCAGGGAGGCATTAAGAGATCCCTGGCTTGCAAAAGAGGGAAAGTTCCTGTGCTGCTCCACTTGTTCCTGCTGCAGCCACATCTGGAACATTGTGTCCAGATGTGTTCCACTCCATTCAGGGGGGACTTGGGGGAAGCTGGAGAGAGTCCAGCAGAGAGTGGACCCCGTCAAGGCCTGGATGGGCTGAGGAGGCTAAAGAGGGGAACAGGAAGCTAAGGGGAGTACTAATAGCAGCCTACAACTATTCATAGACTAGTTTGAGAATGGAGTTGAACTCTTCTTGGTTTGTTTTTCTGCTAAAGGAAAGGTCTTATAGGTAGTAATTTATGAATCATAATCAAATAACTCTCAAATTATTCTTGAGTAAACTAGAAACTTGAGTCTTTCATTAGAAAATGAATTTCCAGGCTGTAACTATGTTTGCTTGTATTTTTGGAACAGTTTTGTACTTTTGAACACCTGTTTGGAAGCACCTGCTAGCCCACCAAAGAATGTTCACAGGTAGTACCAAGTACTAACTCCTCCTCAACATGCTCTACTAAAGCATCCAAAAATCATCTTGTCCTTGTAATTCAGAGCACCTGACTCACAGCTGAAGTTCAACTGATTGTGTAACAATCTAGTATGGATCTTCCCATTGGAACAGGATCACAACAAAACCATTTTGATTACTTTTCTGGGTGCAGCTTCCCAAACTTGCCACTGCAGACATTTTTTATCGCTACTTTGTGTTAAACGTTATTTAACAGTTTTCCCACTCTATAGATTTCAATGAGTGAGCTTTCCTTATCATTATACTGCAAACCTGTACATTTTTTGCAGTCATGCCACCAGTGATTTTTATATCTTTTTCTGTATCCTCACAAAACCTGATGATCTTAAAGGTCTTTTCCAACCTAGTTGATTCTATCATTCTATGAAAATACATTGAATAGACTTTGAGATAAGAACAGTATTTGGGGGAACTCCAAGAAACTCTGTAACTTGACCAAACCAAATCCCTTTCTCATGGATAAGGAAAAGCAGCAAAAAGGATCTATAAAGAGACTTTCATTCTCAAATCCAAATCTTAAACATTTAAAACACCTACTCAACAACTAGAAACTTTGTCAGAAATTCAGCTCCCTTTGTGTTTACCTTTCATTTGTACCAGATCTTGACAGGAGCTATACTTTACCAAGGTAAATTACCTATGCCCTCCACTCATAGTTTTTGGTATCTACTCCAGTAAATTGTACCTAACAGTCTGAAACCTGCACAAAATGCAGTCAGGAGGAGGTGGGCATGTTCTGCTTCCCTATGGACTACTGATCTGAAGTCTTGCCTGAAGTCTTGCCTGAAGTCTAGGAATCTGCCACTCAGAGCATTCATCTGCTGAATTTGCAGTGGTGATTAGATCCAGCTCTCCCTCCTCCATGGTGACAATTTTACCCATATGCAGTGCTTTCCCTCATGCTTCTCTTGAAGCCGCTTCTTTTTTTGCAAGATAGTCAGATGTCCCTGGCCAAGAGCAAGACCAGCATAAAATCTGGCAAAGAGAGGGATGTGGGTACAAGCCATTCTCCAGAAGACATTTCAATGTGTTGCAGAGATAGTGCCAAGGTGAGAGCTTGTGGTGCTTGCCACAGCTCCCACCTTGGAGCTGAGAATCCTCACTTTGAGAATCAGCTTCAAATACCTACTCCAAAAGAGGAAGCATTGAAAACTCTTCATGAACAGTGGAACATGCTCTAAGTCTGTTTGGCATGCAGATGCTGTCCTGTCTGAAGCAGCCTTGAGCCCAGTCAATGTAGGAGAGAGCTCCTTCTAGCTTGTAGGGACGGATCTTACTCCCAGAAATGGCTGACCGAGCAGCACCTTGTGTCATTGCTCTATCCTATTAGGCAGCCACTTTGGACAGTTCATTGCTCACCATGCTAGGATCCCAGACTCTCGTCCATTAGCTGTAAAGAACTTCAGGGCATCTCAGGGAGGATCTACTATGCAGTGGGGCATCTTAACACTAATCATTGCTGTACTTACACTGAGCTTAAGTCTGTTTCATGAATATTGCTCAACACAACCATCACATGTCAGGATTTTTTCCTGAATTTCCTATCAAGTTTTTAAAAATTACAGAATTTATTCTCTGGAAAAAATCCATTTTCTCTCATTCTTCCTGAAAGTTACTCTTTTCTTTTAGAAGAATTTCTTGTAATAAAAGAACTCTCACCACCTGGATAAGTATGTGTGAATTTCAGTCAAAGTTTTAAAACATGAAGGAATTGAAATTGTTCATTTGCATTTTTAAGGCATGATAATATGGCTCAAGTTCTTTTCTATTTTAATAGTGATAAAAGTCATGTTAATATATGTTAATGATGAAGACAGAGAAATAATTGTCATCAGGGAGGTATTTCTAGCATGTTCTATACTTATATGAGGTTGAATAATGCTTAATACTATTTGGTGCTTTTTCCATTTGTGCTAATAAAATCCAAAATAACAGGAAGGTTAATAAAAGATAAAGAAGAAGACAACCATAAAGATAGCCCTGTAAGTTCAAGCCCCATCAAACAAACTGTGTTTTAGTATAAGCAGATAAAGGCGGGGGGAAAGAGGGAGGGAAAGGAGACACTGGGCGTTATAAATAGTGAAGGAAAGATTATTAAAGATATTTTTGTCTCTGTATAACTGACTCAGCATAACTGAGACCTGTGGAAATACTGGGTGCATCTCTACTGCCTGTATTTTTGATAGGAGATGAAAACACTGGAGAGTGACCAGAAAAACTTCGGAAAGCTAGAGTGAAAGACTGGAAGGTAAAAGGACACTGAGAAATTACTTGATTACTGTGGCCAATAACTTCATGTGAGGAAAAATTGAGTGCTAAACTCTATTTGACAAAGTCTTAACAAGAACTATCTAGATCTTAATGAGAACTTGAACTGGAAATTAAAGCCTGGCCTATTCAAATTGAAGCTTTTCCTTCAGACAGCATGATCAAGGGACATATTTTGATGTCTTTGAATGAAGATTTGATGTCTTCTTAGAAACTGGGTGAAATTCTAGGCAAACCCTCTGCGCTTTGTGTCATACAGGTTACAGGAGTAAAAACAACATCCACTGATGCATAAACATGCAGTCTAAGATAGTACTTTCCGTTAGGTATATAATAAAGTGAACTTTTATTTTTTAGATAGAGGTCTTGTAAAAATACAATTCTCCCATCATTTAAATACATACATTCAGAGCACCATCATCACTATTAATCTACACTGTTAGTAGAACATCTTCTAAAAATGCTCATCACACAATATTGTTTCCTCAAGTAATTAAATACATTAATTACTAATGATCCTTGAAAGAATGAAAACATCATCTTACTCTGACAACAAGCATTTCTTATTTGCTCATAGTGAGAAGTTGTTAGCAGTGATCCAGAATTTTGACAAAATGCTTTCATGAATGATTTATTTTTTTCCAAGTAGTGGAAATCTTAGTTCTTAAAAAAAAAAAATTGTTTAAATCATCTCTTTTCCCTGAATATTGACTTAATCCTTTGTCTTTTGTTACAAATATATGAAGTGATCACAGATTGATAATGTGGTTTTAGGAAAATCACTACTGGAAAATTAAAGAGGAAGAGCAGGAGTGTTTTAGGAGTCATTTGGAACTTCCTTCAGTGACAGTGACTGCACTTTCAACTGCCACTAGCTTTCTGATTTACTAGTTAATTTACTATTCCTTTTCCATAAAGACATCATAAAATGCACAGATCTGGTTTAAAAAAAAAAAAAAGAGAGAGATTATGCTCATTATTCAGAAATAACCAATTTTTGTTTTGCATACTGTTACTTAAAATAAAGGGCCAGGACTGAGACACTGCGCTGTAACCATACTGACTGAGAAGTAGCTTTGCTGATTGGAATCTCAAGAGTATCTTTTCCACCACTTGCGAATTTTCACCCTTCCTGTGACTTCTGTAAGCAGCATTTTATATCATTCTTGTAATATTATTCAGAGACAATTTGAAAAATGAAGAAGAGAGAAAGAGAGAGCACTCGAGGGAAAACAGCATGTGCACAAGAGCTGATATTTTACCTGGAACCGATGTCTGAGAAGGAATGCGTGGTCTTTCCCTCGGTAGCATTGCCATGTCCGCATATGTGGTATCACCTGCCATTGATGAGTATGTCCTTTTGTCTTACGGAAAAAGCTGTTTTAATATAGTAGGTTGCATCCTATATTAGCTTTGCCTGCCTCCAGAAGTATACAGACACTGTGCTATGGCTCTGAGGAAGGCTGAGAAGATAAAAGGAAGGAAGTTACATCTTTCAATACACTTTCAAAGTGTATTGACACCATTCTGTCTCTTTTGTGATCTCTTGCCCTTCAGAATACAGGAGAAAATGAAGACTAAAACCCAATCTTTTTATTAATTAAAAAAAAAATCTTTTTGGTCAAAGCAGAGCCAAGTTTCTAGGGAACATCCAAACCCAGACTTACACAGGTACAAAAGCTCTGCTGGTTCTCACGAAAACAGCTAAAGCAGTACAATCTGTGTTGTGGATGTATTATGCTTGTGTGCATGATCTTACATAGCTTATTCACCTAAAAGGAAGATAAACAAGATATGTATCAGTACAAGACGTTTTGAGGCTAATGTAACTGTAACCATGGTTAAAGCTACAAAAATGTAATTCAAATTCATACCTGCTCCATCCAACAAGTGTTATAATGGTTTAACAACTGAATTTGGATTATATCAATGATGCATTAAATTTAATTTAAAATCAAATGAAAACTAATTTTGTTTCAATACTTTACTGTAACAGTAGTTACAACCAGACCAGAGCTGCTGTTCCTAAATTGCCTGAGCTATCCCCTGCTTGGCCCAGCAACTCTACAGGCAGAAAGCCTGAATTGCCTTTAACTCCTTGTTCATGACCCATGTGTTTGCTGCAGGTGATTTTGATGACAGTGGTTTTGTCTTCTATTTTGGAAAAATAAAAAAAAAAAAAGCCCCACAGATTTGAATTAAAACTTAAAGCCCTTCTAAAACCTAAAACTACATTTCAGAACACACAGACATGGAGTCCTGTGCATGCACAGTCCAAACATTTCCTGCTAAGAGCTATGTTACTGGTTTTCTGCTTTATTCCCACTTAGAAAATTCCTTTAGACTTTGATGCAGATAGACTCTATAAACCTACATGGGTCAATTGAAAATAATGTTTGTTCTGTGATACAGCCTACTCACCTTTTCTGTTACATTCAGTGGGCCTTACAACACTCTAGATTAGAACAAAAAAAAAAGTTTGGTTTTGCAATCTATTACTGATCTTTTCCTTTCTACTTTCAGTGTCGGTAACAGTGTTAAGTGCAGAAACAAAAAGGTTTAGGGAAAAAAAAAGGTGAACCTTTGATAGTCATGGAACAGATGACTCAGAAGTGCCACTTAGGTACAATTTATATGCAGCATATCTAATTTTTTTTCCTTTATCATCAGCAACAAAGCAATCAGTATGCAGATGTGGATACTGTTAACTGGATACTGGTAAGGTTTGTTTCATGGCAACCTAAACACCAGCCATATCACTGGACCTAACATGAAACAGAACTTTTGTCTTCTGATTGAATCAGTTTCCATTGCTTCTCCCTGAACTTCTCACCATCCTTTACAGCACGATATTTAGGCTTTGAAATGGAAAAACACATGCACACACACCCCGAAACAAAACAAAACAAAACAGAACAAAACAAACAAAACCAAAAAATACCCCAAAACACCCAACCCCAAAACAAAACCCACTTTCCTTTTTAATTTTTCTTGGGTTTTTGTTTTGGGGCTTTTTTGGTTTTTTTTTAGTCCAAGAGCTAGATGGCCGAACAGGTTGCTTGAACTCTCATTCTCTCTTTCTGTCACTGCATACACACCTAAGCAGTCTTTTCTCACATCAGTCCCTCCTAAATTATTCAAAATCATAAAGATGTAATCATGTAGAGTTGGTGTAAGCATGGGTCTTTCTGAACTAGTGGAAAAAAATAGTGTTTCTATTTTAGGGAACATGTCTCTCTCCTCTCT
>NW_009944481.1:0-5837 GCF_000696875.1 Nestor notabilis | reverse complement strand
CTCCCCCTAACCTCTCCCCTCCCCCTAAAGTCTCCCCTCCCCTCCTCTCCCCTCTCCACTCTTCTCCGCTCCTCTCCTCTCTCCGCTCCGCTCCGCCCCTCTGAAAAATGCATTTTCGGACACAAGAACAATCTCACTAAGTGCAGTGCAGACCAGGCAATTACATCCTTTGTGATCTAGCAGATTCTCATTTGCCTGAAGAAAATGACGAATGCACACAGTTATTTTTCAGAGCAAACTTACAAAATAGCCATAAGAGGTTCTCAGTTTGATGTACTCACTGTTAGGACTAATCATGAAAAGGAATGAGAATTTTAATTTCTAGAAGGAATAGGTGAGTAGAAGCCTTTGCAAGGCATTTTTCTTGAATTCTTTTTTATCCTACTGGAAAACTATGATTTTTTTTTCTTACTTTTAAAATGGATATTGCACTGCTATAGAATTTTCATTTTATAACTTTTTCTTTTTATTTTAGCTCTGTATTTTCATTATTTTCTTTGCTTTCAGTTTAAATTCTAGCTTTACTGATGAATACCCAGATGGGTCACCAAGTCTGACCCTCTGATCTCTCAGTGCCAATAGTACTTTCAGAAGAAAAAATCCAGGCTGTTGTAGACCATGGTAGAACCAAGAGGTATTTGTTAGCAAAATGACCCACTGCCCATAAACGTAATAGAAAGCCCCCTCTTTCCTGTCTGTATGCCTGGGGATGAAGGAATCAGGTCTCCAAGGCTAAGCAGCATTACCAGCCTGCATATCACAGGATCATGGAGACATCAGGGGAGGGAGGGAGGGACATCTGGAGGCCTCTAGTCCAACCCCTGCTCAAAGCAGGACTGATTCCACAGATACATCAAGTTGCTCATGGTTTTGTCCAGGCAGGTTTTAGAAATCCCCATGAACACTGATCCCATGGCCTCGCTGGGCACCTGGGTTTTTTTTCTGCATGGTCACAATCTCTGGGCTGCAACTTGTATACATTGCTTCCTGTCCTTTTGCTGTGACACTCTGAGAAGAGATTGCCTCTGTTTTCTCTGTAACCTTCTTCTCATGTGTTATCTACCAGAATACTGCAGACAAGCCAACAGGCAAGCATTAGATTTTATAAAGCAAGCCACTTTCACTATGTGCCATATGTCTTAAAATAAATCGTTGATATTTCTTGTAAATTCAGCTAAACAGAGTTCTTCTGGTTTGTTTATATGGTGTCACAGGTGTGCTTTCATTACATGAACATCTCCAGACTCTGGACACACGTTTTGCTTGTGACAACGCACTGCTGTCTACTGTTGTATTTTGCAGAATAAATGCTTCAGAAGCACAGCCTGGGTCAGCCTGGTCATTACACATATGTCATCTTGTCATACTCTTTTTGGTGTGTTACTCCTGGGGAAAAACGTCATCCAAATATCAAAATGCTTCTTTACAAGCTGTAATCTGGGTTGGGCACCCATGTGGCTTAACTCATCCCGGGATCCACCATCACCTTGTGTCTTCTTGTTTCACTAGGTAGAGCCTTCAGCAGGTAGTGCATTGCCTCAGCCTCTTCTTTCGTCCCAGCCACCTGATTAATGTGCTTAGCTTACAGCACACGAACGCCAGTGAGGCCAGTAAAACAGCAGGGATTGCTGTGTATGTCAGCCACATGTCAGGGAGGGAGAGAGTGATTTTATAGCCTTGAGCTTTTAGACTGTTTGCAGGAGCATGGAGAGGTGGTTCAGACTTTTTTGCAGCATCTGCAAGGGAAGATGATGGGGTGGTTGTGCAGGATTCCTCTGTACATTATTGAGAGTTTGGCAGTCTGGAGCTACAGTGGCTCTGTTGAGGTGGGCAAGTGAATGCGAGCTCACATTCTTCTCCATCTTGATGCGTGCTCCTGATTGCACATAGACTCTCCACTTGTAACCATCATGTTAATGTTCCTTAGTAATGTTCTGGTGTTAGCACAGTTACCCATTCCAGTTCTGCACAGAGTAAATGTGATAACAACTGCAGATGACACCTCTCCTGTGGGTGTGACAGTGTGTCCTTCATTACATGCAAGGGCAAAAGTAGACTGAAAACAGCGACGTGGGCTGCAAAGTAGAATTCAGCACCTTCTGCCAGAGAGCAGGCAGCTCAGCACAGGGCTCCAGCTGCCTTGGGGTGCACATTTTGAAGACCTTGAACTGCTGCTCTGACAACAAAATGGACCTTTCCATTTCTCAAAGGCTGAGCTGCAACACAGACTTCCAAGGTAAATTGAGTGAATACCATGAGTTGATCTCCACAATGGGTTTCAGTTCTAAACCCATGTCACACAAAAGCCTGTGTGTACAATGAAGCACCCAGAAGACATGATCAGAGCTAAGGCTACAGCCAAAGACACTTCCTGCCATAAATGAAAGACCGTGCATTGTTATCTCACACTGCAGCAAAAAAGATGTCATCCAAACAGCAAACCCATGAATTTCCATGCCAGTAGCTTCATGTTTAGCATGTGGGACTTGGAGTAGGTGGGAAGCAAACAAGGTGAGAAGCCTTTGAAATATGTTTCATCCCTGTGCAAGGTTTTGGGTATTTTTAGGGCATGTCAACTCTTTTTGAATTTGAGGTTAATACTCAAAGATGTTGCTGTGTAGATTATTTTTCTGAGTGCCATGAATTCCCTTGGATGCATTTTCAGTGTTAAGCAGTGGTGGGGTGAATACGTTTCAGTGTCCTGAGCAGTTTGGTGATGGCATGTCAGGAAGGAGCTAGTGAACACCCCTCCCAGCACACTGCCAGATTGCCTTCTCTCCTTTCTTTCACTCTCACATGCTAAGTTAGTTTTCCTTCAAAGTAGTGAAGCAGTGAGCCTGCTGGAACCACTTCCATAGGTAGCATGTTCTTGGTGATGTCGTAAGGTATGTTCTGGAATTGTGACTTGGAGAATAACTGGTGGGGAAAAACCGGTGTATATCTCTGCAGACCATACGTCTACACAACAGCATCTAGTGCTTTGGACAACAGAGGATGTCTTTGCAAGGTGAGACATAGCAGAGGCACTGGTACAGTTGCAAATCACCCTGGCATGACCACAGCCCAGTGGTTGAGTGAACACATCCTGGTTCAATACCAATAAACTATAATGCATGGTGCTGGATGTACCCCTACAGCACAGTGCAGCACTGCACAATGTGGACTTACAGCATGAAGTCTGCTTGTTTGGCCTTCCATGATGTTCTCTGTTCTGCCACAGACATAGCTTGCTTCCCTTCAGGTCTACCTTGTGTCTTATGCTCGTATTATAAAATACTATCTCTTGGGTAGCATTTTAACGTGTGGGTGTGAGAGCACTTAGCAAAGAAGGGCATGTCACTCTTGCCAGGACACAGTTGGAAGGACAAAAGTAAAAGGACTTCCCCAGATCACTCAGCAGGCCAAGTGGCAGAGGCTGGAAGACTGCTCAGCACTCCTGTCACACAGCACAGCACATCACCCTTTTCAGTAGGCCAGGCTCCTTATTGATGCATCATATACTTGCAGAGTATAAAAGTATATAAACATATATAATACATATATACATATATAACACATAATAGCGTTAAGCCTAGAACAAATGCCAGTCTACAGAGAAGTAGCTAGATAATCTAAACACAGAAAAGCAGCACCATATTCCATGCAGTAAAACATGCTGTGCAATGAATAAGCTGCATGCGCCTATGGCATAGAAAAATAAGTGCATAAAGGAAGGACTGCACTAACCAGAAAGAAAAAAAAAATAAAAAAAATAAAAAAGAGGGCTTCCAGAGGTCCTGATTTATTTGCTGATTTTATGATTCTGCAATGATTTTTTTTCCGTCTGGTAATTTAAAGGAGCACGGAGGCATATGGCCAACATCAGACCAGGAGCTCCTTTTTGGTGCTCTCCAGCTCTTAACTTACTATGTTCTTTACAGTTCAGTTTAAGTAACAAATGAGAGAACAATGGGCACTTCGTTCCACAAAACTTGCAGTGCTCTCTAGCGTTATTTCTTTACAACTACAAGTGTGCGACAGCTTCACATTTTTCCCCACGACGCAGAAGCACAACCATGAAGGAATTTTTCTAGGCCATATAATTTCAATATTCAAAAAGTAATTCTTTCAGTTACAGCTCTGTAGAGCACTAACGCTTGTTTGTCCTGGGATCTACTTACATGAAGCTAAGGGATTTGTTCTCAGCTTTCAACTGAGTGATTCTGTGGGAAATGGACACTGTGCTTCAGTCTTTATAGAATTTTTTATCAGGACTAGCTAGGAATCCATTAAGAAGTCCATGCCTTTTATATTTTTCATAATATGCTGTATGAATTTTAAGTGCATATATTTTTTCCAATGGAAGGAAACAAACCCGAGAATATAAATGGTGATCAAAATGCCTTGAAGAAGAAGAATATATTATAAGACCTTACTACAGCCAATGTGAGGTAGTGGCACAATTCTCAGTCATAGGGAGTCAAAGTCAGCAAACTACAGTGTATAGCGTGGGGTGGTACAGAACAGGGAAAAAAGGCTGAACTCAGCCCCTGAAGAATTTTCAGTAGTAAAGCCTGGATCTTGGTTTGTTTTCTATGCAAGTTTAGGTCCCTACAAAAACACCATGTAAAACATTGCAGGGCAAGTGGGATGAACTGTATAGAAAACTGTATAGAAATGTCATCGTGTTTTTCTGTATATAATAATAGGAGCTTAAAGTGGAAACTCAGATTGTTCATTTGTCCTTCCAGCTCTCCTATAAATGGTAGATGGAGAGTTGAGCATCCAAATCATATATATTAAACACATACATGAGGTGACTGACTTCACAAAAATGGCCCAGAGTCCAATATCATCATGCTTTTGACAACATGGTATGCAACAGTTGTCTTTCAACTAGCATTGTTGTACCTCTGGTTTTCCATTTCCTGAAATCTGTATTGAGCTTGTTTCAGAAAAGAATAGGTTGATGTCAAAGGGCAGGACTTGCATCCAGAGGAAGGGAGAATAGCTGACTCTGCAGGATGCTTATGCCCAGAAGTGCTTATGAATTTTCATTTTCTTCTTTGTTCTCAAGTGACTTTTGTGTGCAAAGTGATTTTGATGTCCAGATGCAGGGTGAACACTGGGATTACCAGGCAGAGATTTTCTAAAGGAGGAACTAAAATTAGACTACTTGATCAATATTCAAGATGCTTGTTGATGGCAAACTAAAAAGTTGCTCAACTTGCTTAACCCAGGCAACTGTAACCATTTCTCTTTGATCTCTAAGTTTAGATGCTCAGGGATAATAGCACACATCTGTGCTGGATAGGTAAACTCTGCAAGCACACAATCAATGCTGGCAGTAACCCAATGCTTATGCACAAACTCTGTGGACAGTGCAAAGGCCGCTTTCTTAAACTTAGAGGCACACGTCTTTATTTCTGTTTGGAGAGGTCTTTTCCAAATATGTACCACCTTTCAGCCTCCTATCTCACCCATGCCTGAAGTCCAGCTCACATTTCCATTGTACACACCAGGGAGAACTAGCTGAGACTTAAGGTAAGCAAAGCAGAGCATCAGGAGGTGAAGACTGGCTGTGAGGATGAGGGGAGGAGGAAATAGCAGGGATTCCACTTATACCATAAACCTGGAGTGAGTTTTGTTTCGTTATTAAGAGTTTTTTCCACATGGATGGATGGATGGATGGGTGGATGGATGGATGCATGGATGCATGGATGGATTCTTTGGCTAGAAACCTTGGTGCTTTCTTCAGTTTTGGAAAGGAATAGGAGGGACTCTCAGATTGGAAGACTGGAAAATGAGAAAGACTCCAGGCCTTTTCATAAAGAACTGGCTGGATGGCCGCAAACAAA
>NW_009944480.1:0-11813 GCF_000696875.1 Nestor notabilis | reverse complement strand
CAAGTTGCCAGCTGGACTTGAACCACGACACTCTATTACCATCTTATGAGATAAATAATTCATTTCAGGCTTCAGCAATTTTATTTCATGTTTACAGAGCAAAAACTGATGAGTTGTTGTGATTATATATATTACTGCTGTGAACGGTGATACTGGCACTAACATCCCATTCCAATGTAGAGTTCTGCTTTCATAGTACAAAAGCTATCTCTGATAGCTGTCTTTTATTAGTGAACTACCATTTAGCTTCACAAAAAACAGTAGATTTTTTGTTTCCATTTTCATCTTTCTTTTTTTTTTTGACATTTTTTTTTATCTACCTGTATGAAGGTTTTTTCTTGTTGCAGTATTTTTAATTACTTCTAAGGCAATCTAGCCAAGCATGCATCTCATGTTCTACCACTCTTAGCAGTGACTTAGATAAATAATAATACAAAAAGTATAATTATTTATCTTGCTTCTGCCATAACTACAGTTCTAGAATGGGTTTTTTTCCTTCTGTTTTCCTTGTTGATGCTTATCATGCACATGGTACTTTCTGATGGTCATTTTATATGCCATTTACTGTAACACTCTTCCCAAGGTTGTTAGAACATTCTTACTTATTGTCTAAAGAGAAGCTTCTCTGTCTTCAAGTATTTCTGAATTCTTTTTCCGGTTCTGTTTTACACACTATAGGAAATGGTCATGCATGCACTGGTATTCAAAGACAGACAGGAGAAGACAGAAACTCTATCAATAGATGTAAAACAGGCACAAATATGCCCTACCTTCAGACTGCAAATTATGATTCAAAGGGTCGTTAGTCTGAAACTCAGCAAATGATAGAAGAAGCCTGTTTGGAGAGGAAATGTATTGTCTGCCCTTCAGCAAACTTCCAATGGCAATAAATATTGGTATCTTTCTTCAAAGCATTTCAGATCTGGCAAACTCACCTTTTCAATAAACAACTTATAAGCAGAAGTATTCACATCATTTATGGTTATTTTGCAAGCCCTGCAATTCAACTACAGTGGGCATTGCTGTTGTTTTAAAGTGATGGTGGTTTTGTTAGGGAATGAAAGGGATGTTGTGGGTAGAGCGGGGGTTTGGTTCCACAGTGATGCTGGAGCAGTTTTAAAAATTTAGAGAGAAACAGAGCAAGTTATAGGTCTGTACTGACATTCTTGGACATAGCATCATCTGGAGAGATAACTATCAAAAATTAAACTGCTCATGATAAGCATAGAGAAACACAGATTTGTGGGGGTCTTTATGTGTACATACTGTTACTGTGTGCTATAGATAACTATGTTTTCTTTTTTTTCTCTCTATACATTTTTCTCCAGAGTAAAGACTGAGAAACCTGACCACTTAAGTATATTTGCTTTCTTATAACTGCACACTTTCATAGGCCTGAACTACTGGACTACTATCTGTAGTTTATCACATCCTGTTTAATTGTGTTACTTTACTTTGGTTACAGTTTAGTGTTTTTACACACAGAGCAAAAATGCATTCTTTGTTCAGGGAGATTTACACAACTAAATAATACCAAAATTAAGTTTGGTCTTTCATGCAATCTCAGGGATAAACAGTGCAATGATTTAGATAAAAGTTGACAATGTGACAAAGTGTGATTGAGAGCAAATATTGTAGTCACTCTTGAAAGCAGAGGAGAAACACGTTGTTCTAAAGGAAATTAAAATATCATAGAATCATAGAATGGTTTGGGTTGGAATGGACCTTAAAGATCATCTAGTTCCAACCCCCATGCCATGGGAAGGGACATCTTCCACTAGAGCAGGTTGCTCAAGGCCCCATCCAACCCAGACTTGAACACTTCCATGACTTCTCTGGGCAACACATTCCAGCGACTTACCACTCTCTTAGTGAAGATTGCCACTACCTAGGTACAGGACTTTGCATTTAGCCTTGTTGAACTTCATGAGGTTCACACAGGCCCACCTCTCAAGCCTGTCAAGGTCCCCTGGGATGTGTCAACCACAGCACAGAGCTTGGTGCCGTTGGCAAACTTGCAGTCAATCCCACTGTCCATGTCAGCGACAAAGTTGCTAAATAGAGAGAGTCCCAGTACTGACCCCTGAGAAACACCACTCATCACTGATCTCCACATGGACCTTGAGCTGTTGACCACAACTCATTGAGTATGACCACCCAGCCAATTAATTTTCTACCAAGTGGTCCTTCAGTAAACCCATGCCTCTCCAGTTTAGAGACAAAAATATCACAAGGGTAGTTATTTCAAGCAAATGGATAGAAATAGATAAAGAACATTATATCTAAACATTGTTGAACCACACAGGCAATAATATCATGTTATGGATCAGAAAATTGTTCCACAGAACTGAGGAAAAGCTCATTACACAGAATATTTTGAAAGATCTACCCAGTTATTGTGGTGTTTCAAAGAACAGCTTAATCATGATAGGGCAGTATATTACAGTATATTACTTTTTTAGATATAATGAAATCTGCTAAGAACACAGGACAAAGGAAAAGCAAAAAACAATGAGGGAATAGTATAAAGTATTCACTGTGATCATCATAGATAGGACAAAAATAATGAATGTCATTCTAAGCAAGAATAGGATAGGTATCATGGGAAAAAATCTAACAGTGACAATAAATAAGTGTTATTTCTTGGTTATAAAATAGCAGTCATTGAGACAGACAAGAAAAAGTTTGAGAGTAATGGAGGTCTAGATGCAGGAGGGAAGTTGTATTACAACATTTGACTTTTACACCAGACTATTCAAACATCTGCCAAAATTTTTTTCAGTTCAGCTAAGAGTGATCTAATGATGCCTTAAGGTCCATTCCAGTTTTATTTCCTATGATTCCAAGGCTCTGGGATATGACATCACCTTACCATCATCTCTTTTGATATCGAAGGTTGCCAAAACACTTTGTTCTAAAAGTCTGTTTTCAGCAGTGTAATAATTGTTCTTAGCCAATCCTTCTACCTATTAACCACCACTTAGAGATTGATTTATATTGCATTGATTAAGAAATTTTCAGTCTTCAGTAGCTTTTAAAGCCATTGAATGAAACTTGGAAGGAAGTGCTGTTTTTAAAAAAAAATTGATCTCTCTACGCTTCTCTGAAATCTTTTAAATCTTCTTATGTCACTGACTCAGAATGTGCTTTATTTCCATTCCTGTTCTTGTGCTTTTTTAAGGTCTCATTAATATCAGATAGCGTGGCATTGAAACTAGTAAGGTTAGTATTTTGATTTGCACTAGTGCCAGCTGGACCTCATTTGAAACTCTGACCACATTCTGAGTCTATTATAAGATCTGTAAAAACATAATGCTTTCTGTCCTTCTGGATCATGAAGACTAGCAAGGGCTGACCTCAACTTCTATGTTTCCATTCAATCTTTGCTTTTGAAAGTCAGTGAAATAGAACAATCAATAGGTTTTCTTCCTTTGGAGACGTTATTTCACTTCTGGATTAGGATTCATTTGAAAACATTCCTGAGGTTTCAGACCCTCATCAGATAGAAATTACAGTTTTAGAAACCTGTCAATGAACATGCAATTGAGTCCTACACAGAATTAAATAACTATGTCAAGTCAACTAAACAACAGAACAATCTGTGAAGCTTGTTTCATATATTCACATAAATACACGTATTTTTACATTAAAAATTTGAGAGTGGAGTACTGATGATGATGCTTATTTTTAATATTCATATTTATCCATTTTAAATAAAAGACCTTGCACAACTCCCAAACGCTTTTTTTTTTTGCTCAAAGATAAGTAGCCTAGTGGCACTTATGGTATATCCTAAAGTGTTTTACATCAACAAAAGTTACTATCATAGGTATTTGAGTGAATTTTTACTTCACATTAGATTACTATTTATGTCATCCCTGCCGATATGACTCCTTTACAACACATATTCATTAGGATTTAATAGGTTATTCCTAATAACTTGCCTTTTTTCTTTCTTTGAATTTTTTTTCCCCATAATAGCAATTTTTACTACATAAAAATCATGTTTCTAAAATAGTATACCTCAGTGACATTTTGTAGTGGAAAGTGTGTTTCTGAACTGTTAGCAGAGCAATACTTAGAAGATAATATCCCATCAAGGTTGGAGTACTCTCTATTTTTTATACAGTATTATGATAAGAAACAACATGACAGCCTGGAAGAACCTTGAAGTGTAGAAATGAAAAATGGAGGGAAAAAAGTTGAATGACCTTTGTCTGTTATATGTGTGTCATACTCCCAGATCAGTGATCAATTCTAGTGGGACTAAGGCACGTGTCTTAGTGACCTCAACTTGGTTTTGCTGGTGGGTGTCAGTTACTGCTGTAAAGAATAGAAAGAAGAGGTGGATTGATAATAAATAGAAGAGAATGGAGAGGATTAAAAAGGAAGACAATTGGATAGAAATCTCCAGACAGCATGAATCCTTGGAGAAAGACTGTTGGCCCATAAAGTGCCACATTTGCTGAGTTTTCTTTCCGTTTCTCCAGTGTGTGTGCAATTTCATGCAGCTTCATTCTCATGTCAAAAACTGTATTTAGCATTTATATATAGCATACCACACTTTCTGAATTATGAAAATAAGAAGCATTCTGATGAAAGGATAATTTAATTCAGCACTTGCATGTCTCTAACACAGAAGTCAAACAAAGAAATAGTTAGCAATGCACAGCAATACTCTGCAAAGATAAAGAAACTTGCTTTGCTAATTGACTAAAGAGTATATCAGATACAAGATGAAATAGCCAAACTGTTTTATTCTGGGTTTCAGTAGACTGTGAATTTTTTTGAATTCCAGTATTGTCAAGGAGATGAGTGAATAAGTAGCTTTGTCTAGGTATCTTCATTGTCTAATCTATCAGTTGTGGTTTTTATCCAAACTAGAAAACCCATTAATTGACACCGTTTTTATCTGCATTCCATTTAAAACCAGAAGAGCAACCAAAGAACAACTCAAAATGTGAGTATTTAATTGCTGCTTCTGTGTAAATTGAAAACAGCCCCATAATGAATGATCTAGCTTAATGAAGTATAGTGATTATAAAATATGTTATAAAGATGCAGTAATATAGACATAAAGATATGAAGATAAATCTAAAGATATAAATATATTTATATAAAGATATAAAGAATAATATGAAATGAACTCCACGCTTCTATAGTAAAGAATTTTCACCTCCCATGCTTACCTACGAAAATCTCATGTGGCAGATCAGAAGAACTCAGCAGCCACTGCTAATCTGCATGTTAATGTCCGAGTCAGGTTCTAATAATAAGATTCTAAAATCCTTTATATTTTCAGCCTGCTTTAACTTTAGTCTCTAATGTCTGTCTTGTTTTTCACTCTCTTGAACATGATGTACAAAAACCAATATTTTGTTTCAGCAGAAAGAAAATCTTCCCACTTGAAAGCTTTATGTTGAACAAAATAGCTATCCATGTAATTCTGCTTGCTGAATATAGTCATAAAGCACTGTACATGCTTGTTGGGTTTCCCTAATTGAGCAAATACGAATTAGCAAGAGGAAAGGCTATAGTCTGGTTTTAAAATGTTCCTAAGGGTGATTTTCATATTATATCTTTGTTGTTTGCTCTTCTCTTTAGTGGTTATTCCTTCTTTTTCTGGACTGACTGGATACAGGCACTGAGAGATGATGTCCTCTGCCAAGCAGTATATGTCTGCCCTGGAGGACGCTGAATAGTGCATCTGAGCAATATGATCTCGCTGGGTTACCAAGGGTGCTTACGCCCTCACCAAGCAGACAAAGGTTTTAACTCTTTTCTCTTATTTTTCTTTTAATGACTCTTTCTCTTCTTGTGAAAGATATAACTATATCCTGCTCTGTATTCATGTTTAGGCTTATCAAATAAGAGTTCTGGAAATAAAATGAGTGACAAGATCTTTGAAATATGTAGACACACAAATACACACACATGCACATACACATAGGCATACCTATTTGCATCCAAAATCAGTACTGCCAAGCTTTGTTATTTCTTCCTGAGAACAGGAAAACAAAATTTCACAGAGATTATCTTGAACATGGCAAAGATTAGGTAACAAAAAATATAGTCTAAAGGCTAGGATTCATGAATCGTGGAAGTTCACTGTCTTTATCATGAAAGTGGACTGTTATCAATGCAAGCAGGCATACAGCTTTATTCACTTTGATTTACTCTGGTGGGATTTTTTTACAGATGTAAAACCACTTTACCAAGACAAATGGAGTGGTAAATAAAATAAAGTGAATTCTCATTGTATGAGAAAATAAATGGTGTCAGGATCTTGCTGAAGAAGTAGAAGTCCCATGAGATACAGCTTTCATCTCTCCTAAAAGGTAGACTTGAAAGACCAAAGACAAAATAAAGACAAAAAAAAAAAAGAAGCAGCAACAAAGGTAGAGTGATGGGGAGAGAGGCTCAGCCCTGCTGGGTTGAAAGTTCATTTTCCCCCCAACAAAAAGCAGCTCAGCAAACAGTGGCAGATGTCACCACGATAGGGAAAGTGGCAAGCGGCCATCTCAGCTCTGCTTGTAACTTCTTTCACAAGAGTCAGGCTGCTTTTTCCACTCCATTCAGCATGTTTGTGAGTGCTGGGTTTGTTCAGAAGACAAAAAAAGGGCAAAAGCTCTAGAATTCAATAGAAGGTCAGAATGGCAATCTTTTTTGCCAGCCTGGGCTTCCTTTTACACTGTGACATCTGGCACCATTACCAGAACAAATTAGAGTAATTCAAACCACCAGCAGGAGAAAGTGGGTTTTCTGTTTTTCGTACAGCACAGCTATAAAATTGAGAATGGGAACTGGGGCTCCAGACACCTCAGCATGGCAATAGATTTGTTACACTTGTTTTACAGATTCATACAGCAACAAATGTAATCAGTGATTAAGTTAAAGATGTCCATCCTTCAGCACAGCCTCCATTAAAGGAAGAGGAAAAATAATTACACTGATGAGTCTGCACTTAATTTTCAGTTTGTTACAGCATGAAGTACTAACAATTCCAAGGAGGCATGCTGCAGAATGCATAGTGCACCTTCTCTTTCTTCATCTGTCATTTTAATATCTGTGGCTAATGTAATTTGCTTTTATTGTGTATTCCACTAAATAGTAATATATATTTTGCTTACAAATAAGGGTGTAGCCCTCTTAGACTATTTGGAACATTAAGTCAGTTACTGATATTAAACAGTTTTGAATACTGGGCCATTTTTAAGCTTTATTGTTCATGCTTTTCTACATTTCCTTTTAAATATACTTAAATAAACCCAAATTCTTTCTACTGTCTACAAACTGGAGAGCTGCACAGTTAATACGTCTTCTAGGTACATTAGCTGCAGGCAAAACCAGGTCTTAGACATGTAATCTATTCTTGTTATTAGGACTCTGATCAACACTAAAACATTTTATTGTGTCAAATTGGACCGAATCTCATTTTCAAGGGACTTTTACAGCTTTTATTTTTAAAATGTTTCCTCTGCAAGAAGTCAGTTTTCATTTTGATTGTATAAACTTTCTTTACAAAATATACCTTGCTGTGATCTTTCATTCAAGCAGAAAAAATGGGTTCTGAGAAGGCTGAGCAGAATTGTATGTGCAGTAACAAGATCCCTGCTCCATCAATAGGAAATATTATTTTCTTAATGTAACAGACATTATGCTGGTCTTTGTTGACTCAGTATTTGCAAAAATATCACCGTCAGGCACAAATCTTACCTTCAAGCTGTGAGTCTATTCTGACACATGCTTCTGACACCTTGCTATTGGGGTGATGGGCAGCAGATAATGCCTTCTACTTGTAGTATTGTTATGTGGACTTCAAATCCATTGCACTGCTTCTCTCAAACCCCAAATTGTTTGACTAATTACTATATGCTTATGGAATGCTCCTCAATAGATTTATAATATAAAAAATAAGCTCTTGAAAATAGGTCTGTAAGAATACCACAGGTACTCTTCAAACAGGGATGAGCCATTTGTCCATGCTTTGATATGGAAGAAGTGCACTCAGTTGAGTTTGCGTAGGATTGAAGGACCTAAGAGTTGAGTTCCAGTAACACCATAAATGTAGTCCGTCACTAATCATGGAATAACTGCCCTAACTCTATCAATAACAGCAGCTTTTTTCTTTCTTTCTTTCTTTTATATGCTCAACTGCAATTTTTAATTTTCCAAAATTGTGATCTCATGAAAATAACATGTGTTTTTGACTTAGTTCACAAGGGCATGGTGCAAAGTTTTCACCCTACTGTGTATTAGCTCTAATCTGTTTTCTTATTATATCATCTGCAAGCAGACATGATGCTGTTTTCTCAACACAACCCTTGATACTGAGCGGTGTCAGTCATTAAACAGATCAACAGCATTTTAAAAAGCTATTGGGACACTGGTAAATGCTTCCCTATCATCTAGACTGTTAGGAAAAAAAAGTAAAAATCTTTCTTTAATGGGTATCCAGAAGACGTCAAATACCTCTTTAAGATGAAAAACTCATTATGGAGAGATCACTGCTTGGATAGCCTGCAAGTTGTATCTGTAACTATTTTTTTGTTGTTTTTTTATTTATTTTTTGTAGAGCTTGGCACAGTCTCTAGAAAGATGAATGCAAGACTGTTCTGGTGGAATTTTACTGTAAATCCACCCACTTTATACCACTATTTTAGGTGCTAATCCATAAAACTGCCAGAGCGGACATGTAAGACCTAGTTAGACAAAGATTGCATCATTTCTTTTCTCATGAAAATAATAGTAGTAAAGACCAAGACTTCCACCATTAAGTATAATCTAATATTTACTTGCCAGAGTAAGTTAGACTGAGCATACACTTGCAAATGCAGAGAATAAAACTGAATTTACTCAGATATGATCTGTTTATCAATTCACCTGTTGCAAAGGGTCACACTACAAAGAATAATTTACAAGCCAATATGTGGCTGCATTTGCCAATACATGGGATTAGTACAATGAACCACTTGAATTATCAATAAAAGTCTATGAATTCAGAATTTATTCAGAATTTGGCAAGCACTGATGGATTAATGGTTTTTAAAAGGGCGGTATGACTTCAGGTAGGTAGCACAGTTACCAAGTTGAGGATTTAACATGTTATTTAGTACAAGCTGCACCGTAACTTGTTTATAATAAGCAAAGTGTTAATTTTAGGTGCCATCTAAAAGTTAATGTCCTCTTAACAGTCAGTCCAATCTAACAAAAAACATCTTAACATAGTAGATATGCTATGTTCATTTATTAACATGTGTCTACATCTGGGAAGTACTTGTGTAACCTCTGTTTTAAGATTAAAGTCAGCACAAGAGTATATAAGGCTTTAAGAGAGTTGCATTTCACAGAGCGTATTTTTACCCAAAGGCATTTACTTAATGGAACTATTTATTTCAGAGTCAATATTCCTCATCTTTATTGTTTCATTGAAATATACAGATTCACACAAATAATTAATGTCAATGAGCCCTGGGGAGAGGAGCAAACCTATCTATGGTCTCCTTTATGATAAATCATTTCATGATTTCTGACAGTGACAGCTTCCTTAGAGAAATGATGGTTTAGGATACTTGGGATTTGCATATTTATTTCACATTCCAAATGACATTCATTTTACTTTTGCTGCAAAGAAACCTACCACTTCCTAAACATGCTGACAGAATATGAATCATATTCAAGGTTGATAACACACTTTCCTCTTCAAAATGCACTTCAACTAAGTTAACACTTAAGTTCTTGCAAGTAGCCTTCCTCCCAGCTATTCCCCTTAAAATATACGCTTTTTAAATGCTCTGTAATTGTTAAACTGGTTTGGTTAGAGCAGAAGAAGAGATCCTGACATGATTGGTATCACAACACTCTTTTCTCCAAAGCTGAGTTAAATGACCTGTGGAAAGTACTTTCTACTCTATTTTTATAGCCTTGCACCTTCCAATCTGAAGACAGTGAACAGAATGTGTAACCTGGACCTGAAATGGAAAGGTCTGTCCATCATCATCCAAAAATAAGATTACCTGCCTGAGTGGCTATTACAACCAGTAAAGCAGAAATACAGTTCAATAGATGAATCACACTCATATGCTAATGCTGTAATTCAGGCATTGAAAGTAATGCATTGAATTTATTCAATAAAATTATTTTTAATTAACTTTTACTCATTCTTACCAGAACACTGTACTGCAGAACTTACTGAGATATGTGATCATAAGACATTTCCATGTATATAGCTACTCTCATTTTATTGTTAGATATATTTTTTAAAGTGCTTTCTTTTTGCATTTTTTTTTTTGCCATTATATACTCAGAGTCCATTGGTTCTCTCAGGGAAAACAGAAGATATGTGTCTTTATATATAGAAACATTTTTGCTATACACTAGGGTGGATAGCCAGGTTTATTGCGCAGGCAAAGGTAAAGGCTTGTGCAAAGCCAAGTTAGAAAATCTCAGCTCAGATGTTTACGTGTAGAACACATTTCCAAGGGTAGGAATAATTCCCCCCTCACCTCTGTCTTGAGGTTTCCCTTCTCTAGTGCATGAGAAACACACCTGCTTATGTGTGAAAACATATGAGGTTTTTTCTACTTTGTTGTATAAAATTACAACAATGGTTATTAAGCTGACTTTCACAGAGAAGGAAAAAAAAATCAGTAAGTCTTTGTTTTTTATGTGCAGAACAGCAATCATACACTGTCCTCATAACAGCAGTCTGGCACAAAGACAGCCTAGTTTCCCTCTGGGCTTACAACCAAACATTTTAGCAGGCTAACAATAGAAAATGATTTCATAGGCACAGGGTCTGCCCTGAGCTCAGCAAAAGGCTTGAAGTCATTCACACAAGCTCCCTGTTCCACTCTGTCCTTTATCCCTTGTGCCTTTCATCCATCCAGAAACCTTCTTGACTAAATTCAATATTTATATGAAGCTCTTTCTTGCCTGCAACTGACAGATTTCCAGTCTCTTTTAAGTACTTAGCTAAAAACTCTGTATGAAAAACTGGAATTCTGAGACCTGACATGCTCAAAATGCCATACATTTGCCAAATGGGATAAAAGTATGGTAGCTTCTTCAAAATGAACAAATTATTTTCTGTGTTCAGGGGCATACTACTTTTAAATTATGTTTAGCCTTTGGATTTCAGGTTAATGTAGTGCAGGTGCTGGGTGCTATGAAGAACCCTCCTAAGACTTCAGTTCTCACCTGACAGCAACACACATACATAGATGCAGTGGTAACTCAGACAAGGTCCAATTTCTCAGACCTGACTGTGGGGTGTTACTGAAACACACTTACTTTCCTCATTCCATGAAAAGTAACATGAAAACTGGTATTTCCCAGCTGCTAAAGTGCTAACCAAGGACTCAGGTACTTAGTATTAAAATGTGATACCTGTCAGAAACTGCCTCTTCCGTGTGTCGCACAGCCCTTCTTCACCACTCCTTAACTCCAGTAGCCATGCACCGTCTAGCTGGAGTTATGGCTTGGAGCAAAACTTCTCATGGGTATCTTTGGGATCAGCCAGCCACTCTCTATGTGGGCCCCCCCCAGCCACTCTCTATGTGCACTGGGTTCAGACCTTTAAAGAAAGAGTAAAATCCTTCCCTATCATTGTTCTTTGCAAATTAATGTACCTGTTTGAATTTCACCTGTTAGGAGTGGAATAGTGCACTTTTACACAGCTAGCGGTAAAGTGAAAATTTTAAATTCTTAAAAAGAGGGCAATACAAACTTTTTCAAGATTGGCTCAGAAATTAATAAGGCTTTTTTCCCCCAAAGCTTTGCATTTGGGAGTGTCGTGGTTTAAGCCCAGCCGG
>NW_009944479.1:0-627 GCF_000696875.1 Nestor notabilis | reverse complement strand
GGGCACCGCGGCTCGGTGCTGGTGTGTCCCCGGTGGCCGCACTGACACTGCCCTTCCCTCTGCAGCAGTACCAGGAGGCTGAGGAAGCAGAGGTAGGTGCAAGGTTGCTGCTCCCTGGGTGAATCCTCCTTCCCCTCTATCATTCCAATCCCTCCTTTCTCTCCATCCCTTTTTCCTTTCCTTCTACTCCAATTCCTCCTTTCCCTCCTTCCCTCCTTTTTCTCCGTTTCCTCCATCTCTCCTTCCTTTTCTTTCCTTATTCTCCAATCCTTCCTTCCTTCTATCCCACCTTCTCTTTCCCCTCTACCCCTTCTTCCTTTCCTTCCTTTCCAATCCATCCTTCCTTCCATCCTACGAGCCCTATGGCTGCAGTAAGAGCATCCCAGCATCGAGCCCTACCCACAAGGGAAAGCTCAGGGAGCTCTTCCAGGGGGAATTGGGTCCTTCCAGGGGTGCTGGGGAGGGATCGGTGCTTTTTGGCGGGGGGGCTGTTCCCTGCCTGATGCCTCTTTTCCTCCCCAGCCTGGAACTAGCAAGAAGGAGCCGGTGTCATCGCTGGAGCAGGTCCTGAAGGAGGTGAGGATGAGGAGGGTGCTGGGGGGGCCGAGGGGCTCCATGGGTGTCCCC
>NW_009944478.1:529-875 GCF_000696875.1 Nestor notabilis | reverse complement strand
GGTCTCCAACTGGACATTGAGCCGTTGACCAGAACTCTGCGTAGGGCCATCTAGCCAGTTCTTTATCCATCAAGTGGTCCATCCATCAAATTGATGTTTCTCCAATTTAAAGACAAGGGTGTTGTGCGAGACAGTGTCAAATGCTTTGCACAGGTCCAGGTAGATGACATCAACTGCTCTGCCCCCATCCATCAGTTCCATAGCCCCATCATAGAAGGCCAACAAACTGGTCAGGCAGGATTTCCCCTCAGTGAAGCCATGTTGGCTGACACCAACCACCTCATTGTTTTTCATGTGCTTTAGCATGCTTTCTAGGAGAATCTGCCCGAAGATTTTAACTCTCTTT
>NW_009944478.1:0-452 GCF_000696875.1 Nestor notabilis | reverse complement strand
CACTTCACCTGACTGCCACGATTTTTCAAATACGATGGACAGTGGCTTAGCAACTTAATTTACCAGCTCCTTCAGGACCTGTGGATGGATTTCATCAGGTCCCATGGACTTGTGCACACTCAGGTTCTTAAGGTGACTTCGAACCTGATCCCCTCCTACAGTGGGCCCAAGGTCTTCATTCTCACAGTCCCTGCATCTGCCTTGCAAGACTTGAGCGGTGTGCTCAGAGCATTTGCCAGTGAAGACTGAGGCAAACGACTCATGGAGAACCTCAGCCTTCTCCAAATCCAGGGTAGCCAGTTCTCCCATTTCCTTCTGGGGAGGGCCCACATTATCCCTAGTCCGTCTTCTGTTTGCTACATACCTATAGAATGCATATAGGTATATACCCTTCCTGTTACCTTTCACATCCCTTTCCAGGTTTAATTCTAACTGGGTCTTAGCTTTCCTGA
>NW_009944477.1:0-1604 GCF_000696875.1 Nestor notabilis | reverse complement strand
CCCCTCCGCTGCGGGCCCACGGGCACTGCGAGCGCCAGCCCGCGGCTGTCCCGGGAGAACGGCCGCGGGCCATGGAGCAACTAAGGATAGCTCAAAGCCCGGAGCGGAAAAAAGAAGGTGCACTTGGCTTGTGCAACTGAGATGTTCCTATTCCAGTGCAGCGCCAAAAAGCCTCAGTTGTTTGATGTTAGTTTTCTTGAACCAAGAATAATGCTTTATACCGGGAAGGAGCTCTCGAAGCAAGGCTGTGACACCCCCAAATTTGAAAGGTAAGTAGATCTGAGGGCTTTTAAAGTCACAGCTGTGACAAAGCCTGGTACCTGTGGAACCATGTAAAGATACACTTCCTAAACTAATAAAGATTCACATTGCACTGACCTCCAATATCACCCGTGCTGTTATTAACTGGTAATTCTTAGTTTATTTATCAGTATGGTCACAACAGGAAAAGAACCTGCTAATTACCACCGAAGACTACAATACTTCTTTTATATAGCATCCATTCACAGTGGCCAGAAAACACATAGAAGAGCTTGCAGATCAGGCAATTGAAGAGGTTAGACATTCAGGAAAATATAACTGCTTAAGGAAAGGAGAATGAAGGCATTAGATCTTCCCATTTCTCAGTGCTACACTCCTACAAACATGTGATAAGGAAGCAGTAGTTTTCTGTCCAGTAACCTCCTCTGGACTGCAGAGTTTCAATGCTATTGTCCTTTAAGTGCTGACAAATTGCCAGGTACGAGGAAGAATGAGATATTTGTCTTGATTCTACTTCGCACTTTTCTCCTTCCAGACAAGGTGCTTCCTGTTACAGTCCAGTCAACACTCGTATGGATCTATTATACCTGAAGCCATATTTTAGGTTGATTTTTTCTATTTAAGCCTGAAACTATACTGCAAGTAATGAAAGCTGTGCAAAAATGAGGAGAGAAAAAACAAAAAGTTCCGAGATGCTGCAAAAATCTTCATATGCATTTTGCAACAAGTCTAATTAGAATTCGCAGCCAGGAAACTTACCACACCATGAAAAAAACACAGACGGAAAGCGGTTTATCTCAAAAGCAGTTTGCAGCGGCCGTAGTTTTTAGAGGTTTCACTGCTTGCAATCACATGCGCATACGGACTAGTCTCTCACACACACACTTAGTATTCACTTTACGCACACTTGCAAACGCACCGCTTACATCAAGCCGCACGCACGCTTCTACAGAGCTGAAACTCGCCCTGGGAATGGGTCAAAGCAGCGCCACTAACCCGCGAAGCTGCGGGTCACCGATGTCATCTTCGGTGACTCTCCTCCTGCCCCGTGTCTCCCCCTGCTCCCTCACCTGCGGCAGTAATGCACTAACCCTCACGCCAGAGGAAAACGCGATCCGGATGCCAAGGGCACTGTAAGGGCCGTTCCTTCCTCCTTCCCTGGCCCGCCGGCATTGCCGGGATGCAGCCCCGCTGCCACCACCCGCCCTGCGTTGTCACCCTTTCCTCCCGCAAGCATAAGCCCCGCTTAGGGAAACAGCACCCGACGCACTCGCACATTTACCACACAACTTCACGCTTGCCCTAATAATAAACAGGTTAAAACCAGACCAACCGAGCCCGTC
>NW_009944476.1:3374-7838 GCF_000696875.1 Nestor notabilis | reverse complement strand
GATATCCATCAGGTCAGAGATAACCCATAGAACCCTCGTCGTGCTGGTTCAGCACCACACAGTTGGTCTCGGAGGATTCCAGAGGAATCACGTTGTCTTTTGTTGAAGGGTGGATCAGGAGCCCCCACCATCAAGGATCATGACAGGTAATGACAGAACCAACTGGGTGGAAAAGACCTTTAAGACCATTGAGTCCAACAGTTAACCCAGCACTAACCCCTGTCACCAAGCACCACATCTACACGTCCTATAGATACCTCCAGGACGGTGCCTCCAGCCCTGCCCTGGGCAGCCTGTTCCAATGCCTGAGCACCCTCTGGGCAAGGAATTGTTCCTCAGCTCCAGCTAAACCTGCCCCGGGCCCTGCACCAGCTCCGGTGCCCCCAGCTCGTGTGCCCGTCTCTGTCGCCGCTCCAGCACCTCAATGTCTCTCTTGCAGTGAGGGGCCCAGAGGTGAACCCAGGATCCGAGGTGCAGCCTCACAGTGCCCAGCACAGGGGACAGTCCCTGCCCTGGCCCTGCTGCCACACTGGGGCTGGGACAGGACCATCCTAAAGCATCACATTTCACATAGACTTTACCCAGGACAAGTCTCTCACTGGGATGAGGCTGCGACCCAAGCTTGATCTCAACAAAGAAAAGAGGGAATGAACATCCAAAACTAAGGGATCCCGTGTGTTTTCCTGCCTTTATTCCTGTCCACGGCCTGAACAGGGGGCTTCTTCCCTCCCTTCCCAGCATTTCCGAGCCACAAAGCACCGGCGCTGGACGCTGCTCCTCATGGAAGCGAGCACAAAGCCCGCAGTGTGCGCATCCCAGCCGCAGGAAGCACAAGCATCAGGGTTCTTATGGAAAGGAGATAACTACAATTACAGAGGGAGGGCAGGGGGCTGGGAACGGGGGAACAAGGCACAAAGCTCTGATGTCAGCAGGTTCGGCCTGAGCGCTCCCCCCCGGCCCGCAGCAGCCCCGGCCGGGGGGGCTGACCTCCAGTTCCTGCATGAAAGGCTGCTCCTCCCTGGCTCCTGCAGGAGACGTTACACAAGTGTACGTTTTCTATAGTCATATATTTCCCCTCTCTCTAAATCTCTATTCCAGAGCTGGGGGCAGGGACTGAGGCAGCTCCTGCGTTAACCCAGGTGGGCCTCTAACATCTAACACCAGAAGCACCCAATCCTCCTCCTCCTGCCCTGCGCTGGGACCGGAGCGGGATCATCCACATCCCTCAGAGCACCACTAAACACACTCAGACCCCCTGAGCTGTCAGCGGTGCCCAAGAGCTCTCCCGAAGCTGGGGGTGCAGCAAAACCCTGCTCAGAAACCCGCCTCCCAAGCGCTGGGTGCGACGGTGCCGTTATTCCCAATGTTCCCTGCTGTATCCATGGCATTCCAGGCACCCCACGCCAGGGAGCAGCCAGAGCTCCGCGCTGGCTCTTCACCTGCACGGGGCTTTCTGTGCTCTGGTACTTGTCAGAGGCTGAGGAGACACAGAGCCTGGAATATTCCACCCAACCGGCACCCCGGAGGCTGCTCCAAGCGTTTTCCAAGTGCTGCCTGAAGCTTCCCAGCACCCTTTGAGGGGAGGTGAAACCCCAGCACTGAGGGTCACATCCAAACACCCCCACAGCCCTTGGCAATGCCTGCATCCCGCCCCAGGGCCCTGCTGGACGCCAACCACATCAATTGATTTAGCAGATGATGAAGAAAGGCCACGAGGTTTGTCTGGAACAACCAAGCCCTGGGGGCATCTGGCTGCTGAGATCCTCCTGTGCTCCAAAGCGCTTTCCCGTCTTTCCCAAGGTGCAAAACCCGAAGAGGTTCCCCCCAGGAGCCCAGAGCAGCAAATGTAACCCCACGAGCCACGGGTGAGCCTCGGTCACTTTCTAAAGAGCTGAAGAACCCCCTCGACACCCAGGTGAAGCCCCAGTTGAGGCTGGATAAAGGCAGGGTGCAAGGGAGGTTCTTCCCACTGTCCTTCCAAGGTGACGTAACGTTCCTTGCCCAAAATGTCCCCAAGCGATGCACTCGAGCAACGGATCCACACCAAGAGTCTCCTCAACAGCCCTGACCTGGTGCCTCTGGGCAATTCCCATCCAGAGACAGTGTTGCTTGACCACATCCCAGCCCTTTGAGCTCATGCGGATGCCAACATGGGGAGGGAAGTGATGGAATCATCACATCAACCAGGCTGGAAAAGACCTTTAAGACCACTGAGTCAAATCATTCCCAGCACTGCCAAGGCCACCATTAATCCATGCCCCCAAGCACCACATCTACACGTCCTTAGATACCTCCAGGGATGGAACCTCCAGCCCTGCCCTGGGCAGCCTGTTCCAATGCCTGAGCACCCTCTGGGCAAGGAATTGTTCCTTAGCTCCAGCTAAACCTGCCCTGGGGCAGCTTGAGGCTGTTTCCTCTTGTCCCATCCCTTGTTCCTTGGGAGCAGAGACCAGTCCCCTCCTGGCTCCATCCTCCTGTCAGGCAGTTGCAGAGAGCGAGAAGGTCCCCCCTGAGCCTTCTCTTCTCCACACTAAACCCCCAGGTCCCTCAGCCCTTCCCCATCACATTGTGCTCCAGACCCTGCTCCAGCTCCGGTGCCCATCCCTGGACACAAACCCATCACCTCCAGCTCACATCAACACACTAAGAACTCAAAACTTGCAACAGGTCCTACCTCTTCATCGGAGCTGTCCTCCTCATACTCATTCTGGGCGAGCAGAGCCTTGTTCTCCTCCAGTGAGGAATCATCCTCCAAGGTTTTGCTCTTCCTGGGAGCTCCGCTGGCCTGAAAGACAGAAAGAACGAACCTCAGTGAGATCCCATCTCATGACCCTTTGTGTGTGTGTGTTCAGTACGTCAGGAGCCTGGGCTGGGCAGAGAAAGCTGAACCTGCCACCAACATCCAGGCTGCTGCCAGGCCCAACATCACCACAAAGCACTTGTGCCCCAAGCTGGACAGCGCTGAGCAGTGCAACCTCCTGCTCTTGGATCCTCTGGGACACCACTTTACATGGGGGGAAGGGAAGAGGAAGGCGAAGGGGAAGGGGTAGGGATTTCACAGATGGCCTCCAGCCATCCTCCCCAGCCCATCAAGGCAGATCCCACCAGATCCCAGACCTTGCCCTTTCAGACAAGAGAGGCAGGAGAGGCAAAACACCCAGCAGCAGCACGTTACCTGGTGGGACAAGCACGTGGGGCTTTCTGGTGCCCACCAGGACAGGCTTTTCCCAGCACTGAGCTTCAGCCAAAGTCCCAGCTCCCCGCAGGCTCCACCAGCCTGTGCTCAGGACTCCAGAGCTGCCTCCTGGAGTGTCTGAGACTGGGTAAAGCCCACCAGCACCCCTCTACACAACCTGACCTTCTGGGGAGCTCTGAGGCATCGTGTGTGCTTGGAACCACTCTGAACCTCTCTGGAACAGAGCTGGAGAGAGACCGGGGCAGGAAGAGGCTGCAGACACAGCCCCTGAGGTGTCAGCTTCATGATAAGGGGACTCCACCACCACACGAAGCACACCCCGTGCATCCAGCCAAGGTCACCCACCGGGAGCGGTGGGACCAGCCTCGCTCACAAGGAGCTCACTGCAGCTTCTCCTGCTTGGGTTATCCCAACTGTTCGGCTTCTCTTGCTTGGGTTATTCCAAATGTCTGGCTTCTCTTCTTGTGTTATTCCAAATGTCTGGCTTCTCTTGCTTAGGTTATCCCAAAGGTTTGGCTTCCCTTGGTTTGGGATAACCCGAAGGCTTGGGTTCTCTGCTTGGGTTATCCCAAAGGTTTGGGTTCTCTGCTTGGGCTATCCCAGAACCCACAACGGGCAGGACACCTCATGCACTGGAGCTGGACCCTCAGGCCACGCATCCTGCTTCCATCAAAGACACAATCCATGGGGCATGTCTGGAGCAGGAACTCCCTCCTCAGACACGGATCACGCGCCTTCATCCACCCGCTGCCCCGCGTGTGGTGCCGAGCGAGCTGCAGATCCTCCCCTGGAAAAGAGATTCCAGGGCCCCCCCCGCGCTCGGGAGGGGGTGATGGGGACCCTGCTTGGACGGGCTTGACGGGAGGACTCGGGAGCTAATGGGAAAAGCAGCCCCGGCAAACGCCCCTCGTGGGAGCAGTAAAGTCCACGCGGTGTGTGATCACCTTGTGCCGCAGGAGACGGGTGGGAGCGAGCCCCCGGCCAGGGGTGGGATTACTGCACAAACAAAGGCTTTATGAGAAAACCTGGGAACACGGAGATTGCAGATAAGTTTTTTTCCAGGCTCTTGGCGCTCCGATGGGTTTGGACTCCGAGTTTCCATCTTTCCCTCAGTTCCCCCCTTCTCTCCGCCACCGCAAGGAGACCGGAGGAGGATCCTGCGCCTCGAGTCCCAGCTGTGGGTGCTACAGATCCCGGTGTCGTCCAGGGTGAAGGCCGTGGATGCTCCCGCATTTCTGCTCTTCCCAGTGATGCCCAAACTCCCAGTT
>NW_009944476.1:3097-3354 GCF_000696875.1 Nestor notabilis | reverse complement strand
CAGGCAGGGATTAAACCAGAGGCCCATGGGCTGCCCAGAAGCTGAGGTTGTCCCGAGAGCTGGCACAAGCCGGGATTCCAGACAGGATTCCTGTGGGAGCTTCCCCATGGCCGGCACGGCTGCAACCAGACTGCAGCATCCCGGGATTACGTGGGTCTGTTGGCAGGTCCAAAGCCTTTAGGAAAGCTTCACCAGGAAAACAAGGCAGAGCTCAGCTAGAATCATGGAATCATGGGATGGTTTGTGTTGGAAAGGAC
>NW_009944476.1:757-3080 GCF_000696875.1 Nestor notabilis | reverse complement strand
GCCACAGGCAGGGACACCTTCCACTAAAGCAGGTTGCTCCAAGCCCCTGTGTCCAACCTGGCCTTGAACACTGCCAGGGATGGAGCAGCCACAGCTTCTCCCTTCAACCCTTCCAGTGTCCCAGCACCCTCACAGGGAAGAACTTCCTTCTATCCAACTTAAATCACGCCTGTTCCATGTGAACCCATTCCCCCATGTCCTATCACTCCAGTCCCTGGTGAAGAGGACATTGATCACACCCCAGCACCTCCAGCACCTGACTAAAGCCCATCTGAATGCTGAAACCATTCCAACGAGAAGAAAAGTCCATGTGAGAGGCTCTGCAGGGGCTGCAGGACAAGGAAAAGCTCCCAGGAGCACAGGGACCCTCAGACCTGGAGCGCAGCCACCGCTCGCTCCTCTCGGACACCGACTGGAAACACCTTCTGCACCTTCCAGGAGCATTCCCACCTTCAGGCATGTGACAGGGGTTATCCTGCAGCCGTGTACTGATGTCCCGGATGGACAGGCTGGTCCCTTGGCTTCCCAGGGGCTGTGGTCAGGTTTGGGAATGATGCTGGAGCTTCCCTCTGCTGCCTTGACCACACAGGCTCGTTCCACAAGAGGGCGGCAGGGAATGCTGCTACACTGCAAACCCACCCAAACCCTCAAAACCACCCCAAAACCTGCCCCGAGAGCACCCCATGGACACGGCTGGGCGCTGAGCACCCCCTGGCACCCCCCAGCACCCATGGCTGGTGAGGATGCAGGAGTTGGCACCCCCAGACCTCGCAGAGGGGACCTGGGCAGCACTGAGCATCACCGGACCCCATTGCAGGCAGTTCTGTGGTTGAATGGGGAGACTGGAGACAACTGGTGGGTTCAAACAGCAAAGATGGGACTTGAGAACAGGTTTAGGTGTAATGAGGGGGTAAAGGAAGGGTGAAGCCACTAAACTATCCAGAGCTGGGGGTGTCCAGCCTGGAGAAGAGAAGGCTCCTTAAAGGGAGACCTTAGAGCAGCTCCAGTGCCTAAAGGGGCTCCAGGAAACCTGGAGAGGGGCTTTGGACAAGGGATGTAGGGACAGGACAAGGGCAATGGCTTGAACCTGCCAGAGGGGAGATTGAGATGAGCTCTTGGGCAGAAGCGGTTACCTGTGAGGGTGCTGAGGCACTGGCACAGGGTGCCCAGAGAAGCTGTGGCTGCCCCATCCCTGGCAGTGTTCAAGGCCAGGTTGGACACAGGGGCTTGGAGCAACCTGCTCTAGTGGAAGGTGTCCCTGCCCGGGGCAGGGGTTGGAGTTGGAGGAGCTTTAAGCTCCCTCCAACCCAACCCATTCCATGGTTCCATGCTAAAGGCTCTCCAGCCCGGGCAGAACCAGCTCCCCCAGTTAAGCTGCAATGAGCTCACCACGTTCCTCACTGCAAGGGCAGCTTTACAGTGAAGCTGCTGAACAGCAGCAGCTGCAGGTTAGAGAAAGGAAACACTTGCAGGAGCTCGCGCCCCTCAGGTGTGAAGGAAGCACAACTGAGGTGGGTTTGTCTCTCCGAAGTTCTTCCACGTCCACCAGCCAGGTAAGCTTGAGCAGTAACAGCATTTGCTGGTCTAAAACCAGCACGTTACAGCCCACTTGGATCCAACTCCTCCTCCTCATCCAGGAGCCCCTGGAGGCTGGACTGAAACATCACCAGCTCCTCTGGCTGCCTTCACCTCCAGACCTGCCTCCCCTGTGAAGTCCTCCAAGTGCTCCCACGCAGTTCCTCCTGCGGTGGAGAAACGATCAGCAGCTCCTGGCTCGCAGATTCCAGCAGGAAGGGAGAAGGTTCCTGTGTCCCAGGGATCCCCGGCGGCAGCGGAGCCGGAGCTCCGCGGTGCAGCTGCTGCAGCACCGGTGGAAGGGGGGGGACAACCTGGGGTGCTGCAAAGAGGGGTGGGTACAAGGTGCTGAATGGGTGAGGGGGAGACAGGCTGCAGCAAGAGCAGATGCACCAGTGGGGAGTGAACAGGCAACAGAGCCTGATGTGGGAGCTCTGGCCATGGTGTGCACCCACATGGGCCAAAGTGACCGGCCCTCGTGGCCAGCAGAGGGGCTGGGGGGCTCCTCTCAGCTGTCCCAGCTGCACACAAGCACTGAGGGAACATCGGCCAAAGCACCAAGCCCAGACCTGGCCGAGATCCAGTGGTCGAGGTGGGGAAAAGCAACCAGCAAACCCACACGTCACCTCGTCCTCTGCTAAAGGGAGGTTGTGGAGTCACACAAGGGTTTGGGTTGAAGGGACCTTAAAGCTCCTCCAACTCCAACCCCTGCCACGGGCAGGGACACATTCCACTAGAGCACGTTGCT
>NW_009944476.1:260-512 GCF_000696875.1 Nestor notabilis | reverse complement strand
TCTCTCCCCCCGCTGCCCCATCCCAGCTCTCCCAGCCTGGCTCCAGGGCAGAGCTGCTCCTCTCCAGAGCAGAGGTGGGATGCTGAGGCGCCTCCCCGGAGCCATGCTCCTCACAATGATTATTCATGTCTCTCTCCAGGAAGGTGCTTTATGGAGCTGGAATGTCAGAAGTCTTGTCCCTGGTGCCACAGAGCAGTAAAGGCAGCATCTCCTGGGGGCAGAGGAGCCCTGGGCTGTGATCCGGTGCCGGAG
>NW_009944476.1:0-210 GCF_000696875.1 Nestor notabilis | reverse complement strand
CCTTTGGGATGCAGGAGGGGCCAGGCCACAGTCTCCAGCGGTGCCTCCCTGCTCGGGGGCTCTGTGGATATTGGCCTGTCCTTGTTGGATTTCCTTTCCTCTTGGTGACTTCCAGCGTTCCGCACACTCTGCTCCCCTCCATGGCCGCTCCGTGCCGTGTCCCACCCTGATCCCACTGGGAATCATAGAATCATAGTTAGGGTTGGAAAG